>NW_008650902.1:17564-101317 GCF_000695815.1 Acanthisitta chloris | reverse complement strand
CCCTACATAGTCTGTTTGAAGATAACAAATGAAATGCTGTGGTAAACTTAAAATAAGTCTTAAGCGACTATGGATAGTAATTTTAATGTTATTTCTCCATTCTTTAGGGGAAACCATATGTTCCTTGAATCCTGTGGGAGTTATACCACTAACTTCAGTGGGGCACATTTTCACTCAGATTTCACAAACAACTTGTTGGTAAAAGAATAGAATCTTGGACTGTTCTCAGTTATTTGCTGGGGAATGAATAATACATCTGTTTGAAATATACAAATCATATAAACATCACTACACAGATTTGATTTTTTAGTATTTAGTGCAGTAAGATTACATGACTGAAAACATGCAAAATTACTCCTATACTGTTCCTCAGCTGACAATGGAAAAAAGCCTCAAGTTTAATTTTTTTATCAAATTACCTCTATCCAAATACTCCTACCTACAGCCATAAGTTTGAATAGGGTTTGTGTTTTTTTAAAGCAGTTCTGGTGAGTATCCAGTTTTACTTTGTGTTTGTGTTAGACACAGAATTGTTACTCCAGAGTTGCCTTTCTAAGGTGTTTGAAATCAGGACATTGCTAATATAGGACTGAAAATATTCTCTGCCTTCAAAACATAAATGAACCAATGCTGTGCCACTGCTTTTAAAATAACCTTCCAAACAACCTTTGTTAGTGTACAAATCTTCTTGAAGTATTTCTTTATTCAGATGATAAAGATTTTTTACCCAGTTTCCGGAATACTTTATTTAGGAGAAAGAATCTTGGAGATTCTCTGAGAGAATCTTTGCAGTAATGTATGTGACAACATCAATGCTTTTTTTGATGATATTGAGATACACTAAAATACTAATACTTTTTTTTGTAACCACAGAAGGTGAGCTGTTATGCAGATTCTTGCCTTAGTTTTTATGCAGTATCTCAGTTTTGATCTGTATTGCAACAATTATTCAAAAGTTAAGACGCAACCGGCATCTGTCTCTACTGAATTTCAGGGGAGTTTCTGTGATGGAAATAAGTATCTATTTAAAAATGAAATCTGGATTGTTTGTACTGGTTAGTCACATATGAACTGTATTGTAAAGTCATTAGACTTATCTTGCTGATTGCTATAAAATTATTCTCAAAACCAAAAGAATGTATTTCTCCTGTATTTAGTCCAACTGCATACATATGGCTAGTGGTACTAGGCAGAGCTTGAGTAATATACTTGATATTTGGCTCAAAGACTAAATCAATTCATATAGAACCTTCCCAGCTTATTTCTTCAAAGAAATAAGAAAACACGCTATCGTCTAACTGTGACATTGTTGTCAGCATCCTGCAGAGCAGGCTGTTTCTCACTGAACAACTACAGCAGAAAAAGTCAGTTAAATGATTCAGTTAATGCCTCCTACATTGATCTAATTGTATATTTCTCAAATAATAATTGATTAATTTTCTGAAAGCTGGTGTGGTTCAATGAATACTGCTGATTGTTTGAATACTAATTCATCAGTGATACATATTATGACTTCTGTTCATTTTTCTGGCAATTAATACATTTTTCTGTTTTATGTATCTAACAGACTTTAGTACATATTTACATACACTGACTTCCATTCTCCTGCCTACCTCACTATGATCTTCCTATTTTAGTACTCCTCTATTTGTACTTTGTTTTCTGCTTCTTTGTTCTTCTGCAGTTCTTTGCTCTCATTGTCTAGGGAGGCAGAGGCACAGTCTCTTTGTGACTAGTGTCCAGGAATAATTTCTCCATATGAGTTTGTCTCCCCTCAAGCCAATGTAAATGTTTAACATCTGAAACAACCTACTGATTTTTCCTGTTGTCCTCTTTAGATCTAGTTTTTCCAGATCTGCTGTATAGAGGTAGTCTCCCAAGAGCTCATTCCTGACGTCACTTCAAAGCCATTTACTTTATTTGTGAAGTTAGGGTTGTTCTGCCTTGCACATTACTCTCACTTTTAAACTGGACTTCATTTTCCATTTAAGAGTGGTCAGTGGGTTTTGTGCAGCCTTTAATTGTAGTTATCCCTCAGACTTCTGTAACAGTGCCACTCACAAATCCTGCCACTTAGCTGTTCGCACCTTTTCCCCAGCATTTATGAACAAAATGGGTTGTCGGCCCTGAGCCCTGTGGAGATCCAGTGGTGAACCTTCTCAGTTGGGAAAAGCAATTATTTAATCTGTCCCATTATATTCTGTTTCTGATTTTTTAATTCACATAACCATTGCTTCTCTTTTTTTTGAATCTTCATTTCTTCCACTTAGTTTCCAAAGAGTTTCCATTGAGGAATGCTAAACTTTGTTCCTAGTATATTACAAGAAAAGATTGATGAGAAAAGATGGTATTATTGTTTTACACTTGAAAGAGGGAAATTTCCTTATTAGCATCTGACTAATCTGCAATCAGCTAAATGCGACTTCTCAGTTCTTTTGTTCTAGGAGGCTAAGAAGAAAGGCATATATATTTCTTTTATATATTTATAATGTATTTATGTCATTTATATATTCTCTTTTCTGATATCACTCTGGATCTGATAGGTAGAGGCTTGTTTAGTTACCTTACTGCTATAGTGCACCACTTCCACTTCGTGCTTGCCACAGTTTACTGGCATATATATGAAGAGGGAGAAGTCGTTTTGCTGCTGCTTTTACTTTGCTTTCTGATTTTGGGGTTTCTTTCTCTGGATTTTTAGATTGCTTCATAAATAAATGCATTGGGTCATAGAACTTTTACAGTTAAGCCAAAGGACTTCAAATCCAAGTGTGGGAACAAGCAAGACTCAAAAGATTTTTCCAGTTGAGGTGATCTATGGCAGATGCAGACATGCATCACAGCCCTGGTTTGCTCTTATTTGGAGCTAAGGTCTCATACCTATTCATGATTAGAAACTTCCATAGGGAAAAGAAATAAGATCAAGAAATATTGGTGATCAGTAAGCTGAAGTGACTTCATAGGAACTGTGGCCCTGTGTGTGTTCAGCCCAAGCTTACTTTTAGAGCTCCTTGACTTCCAGGAATTTATGATGCCAGTTGCATAAGCATCTTAGGAACATCCTGAAAACAAAGAGTAGAATGCCAAGCACTGAGGTACAAAATGTATTTCAGGAATAATAAGGGAACTGTCCCTGGAGGTACTTAAAAGATGTGGGACATGGTTTAGTGGTAGATTTGGCAGTGCTGGGTTAACAGTTAGAGTCAATGATCTTAAAGGTCTTTTCAAACCTAAATGATTCTGTGATTCTATAACCAAAAGTTATGAGTGTGAGCCAACAGATGTCAGTTGTCAGAATGCTTTGTGTAGATGCAGTGGTGAATCACCTTAACCATATACTTATTTTTTCTTTATGTCTACTGGCAGAAGTTCTGCCTTTACCTTAACATATCTTGACCAAGATTTTCAGTTTTCCTAAAAGTCCAGTAATTATGCACATTCTGGCATGTTTGTAAATGTGTTACTTTGCATAGCATTCTTTTGTGCTTCAGAGAACAGTACATTTTTGGAATTCACAGATTAGCAACACAGGTGGGAATGGCATTTATCAGTTCTATTAATATCAACAGAATAGAAAAGCTGGTGACTTCTTCTGATAGTCAAAGATGTTTGATTTGTACAAATCTGTCGAAGTAAGTAGTTTCTGGCGAAGAGACTTTACTTTTCTTCTCACAGTGGATAGATTCCTTGTGCAAAACTAATTGATGTTGGGAGGTCTGATGTTGCCAGATATTCTGAATTTCTTAATGGTGAAATGTACAGGTAGAAATATTGTTTTATATTCTCAATTGATAATGACTTATCAGAAAAAGATTGGATGTGTTACAATCCCAAGTGATGTTTGGTAGTATACGCCCTATCAGTGAAGAGTGTGGTTTTATTTCCTAATACCTGTTTCAGAGAATGGTTTTAAGACTGAAATGGGACAAATAAAAATTAGTGTATATTTTGTATGCTCAAAATGTAGACCACCTGCAAAAGATCTAGTTATATTACGTGCTCATAATTGAACTTTATACTCCTACTTGTTATAAAGAAAGCATGCTGAGGGGGGACCTCATCACTGTATACAGCTTCCTCGTGAGGGGAAGCACTGACCTCTTCTCTCTGGCAACCAGTGACAGGACCTGAGGGAATGACCTGAGGTTGTGTCAGATGAGGTTTAGGTTAGATACTAGAAAAAGATCTAGATGTTAGAAAGGACCCGGAGGCTGGCTGGGCACTGGAACAGACTCCCCGAGGCAGTGGTCACAGCACCAAGCCTGACAGAGTTCCAGAAGCGTTTGGACAATGCTCTCAGGCACATGGTGTAATTCTCAGGTTTAGCCTATATATGGGCAGGAGTTGGACTCAAAGATCCTTGTGGGTCCCTTCCAACTCTGAATATTCTGTAGTTTTCATCTCAAAGGCTGTATCTGTGATATGGATGGATAAGATGCATTTCTGATGGAGAAATTGTTGATGGAACTCTTGAGGATGAACCTTTGTTACCAAAAGGATTGAAGTAGAGAGAATTTGCCTTTTAGTTTTGCTGGATCTGTGAAAAATGAATGCAGAAAGCAGTTAGTCAAAATTATGGTTCTGAATAAATTCACCAAGGAATTTGTGCTAAATGTGATGTTTTCTTCAAATTTTAGTTGAGCAGAATATGGTTTAAATAGCTTTTAACAGTTCACTTGTACGTTCCAACTTTGTGATGTAATAGATAGTTGATTTGAATTCATCTGCTCCTTGCACTTGTGATTAAAACATTGTAGAAGTGGTCATAAAGTCTGTGGAACAGTTAAGTTGTGAGTTAACTGCTGTCAGATGACTTGACATGATGAACTTTGGCTGTGGACCTTAGCGGTGAGTCAACAGTATGAAAGCGCTGATGCCCCTTTCAAGAAGCTCACAGTGCTGTACAGATGGGTAAGCTGCCGGAGATCTCAGACACTTTGTTGCACACTTGGAGTTTTGCAATTTTCAGCAGGGGTAAAGCCAGGCTGGAATTGTCAGTATAGAATACTATTAAATTTTGGAGCATTATTTTGAAAAAGTCCTCAGAAATGGTGAATTGTGCCCTGGTGTTTGAGTAGGGGTTGCACAAACATGTGTCCAGTAAAACCTGTGAGCTCATTTCCTCATAGCAAAAGTTCTCCCATTTATTTGCTGTTTCACAAGGTATTCAATCAGTTCCTCGTAATAATGAAGGCATTTTAGGTTGGCAGTTCAAAGAGCCTACTGACTGAGTATTTGTAGATCAGTCTGAGAAAACTCAGCTTAAGCTTTCTCCTGAAACCTTCCTTGTTCAAGGTCCCAGTTTAAGAAATTCTGTTCTGCTTTCACTGTATCTAATGTGATACTTAAAAAGATACTTTTCTTTGGAAAAGATAATTAATTTGCCTTGAATTTGCTGGTGCGTGGAAATGCATATTTGAGTAGATATGTAACCTAGCACTGCTTAATCCATTCAAGAAAATAGTTCTGGTTTTGCATGGAAATGCACTTGCAGAAATAGTGTGACAGTTTCGTCTTGTATTATCTACTTTTATACACCATTAAACTTAAAACCATCTCATATCATCTGTCTGATTCTGAAACCATTTATTGTCTTTTCATTAGTAAAAATAACTTACACCTTTGAGATGTTCTGATCTTTTCCTCTGTTCTTTGACACTGAGTTGTCTCATTTTGCAAGTAGAAGTTTCAAGGGAGGCAGAAATTCAACCTGCTTAGGGGCAAGTCAGCTGAGGAAACATTTTGTACACAACTTTGACATTTCCATCTAGTAATAAATGAAACTTTAAAACAGATCAAGTAAGACCTTTTAGCAATTAAGTCCACTGTAGTTTGTTTCAGATTAAAGTAAGGAATGTTTTAACTCATCTTCTTCAAGAATATTTACTGTTTATAAAAATATTATTATTGTACTTTGGTCCTCCTTTTCCCTTTTCCATGCTTTCAGTTTAAGCATGTTTTGTTCTTCTTGAGATTAACATGAAGTAGAATATAAGGGAAAATAAGTACCAAAGTTCTGTTAATATTCCCAATAGTATGCATTGCAAACTCGCCTTAGTTTTCATAGTGATATTTTTCTGTGCAAGTTTTTAAGTACAGCATCAAGATTTTATTACTTAATATAATAAATACTTAATATTAGTTCAGCAAAAGTGTAGTGAAAAGGATCCGAGAGAAGAAATGGAAGTCTTGAATTTTAGCGCTATTATGACATTCTATTTGTATCCCTTTATGGTTGTTTTACTGTCATTTCTCTGAAAAGTGCTCTTTTTTTCAGAAAAAGTAGAAGTTGGCTCATGGTTCCCAGGTAGCATAGACTATATGCCACTCAGAAATTGCCTACACACTAAATTTTCTATTTGCTTGATTCTCTTGAGGTGTCATAAGCTTGTTTTGCATTATGAGTTTGCTGTTTGAAGTGTTTCTATGAAAGTTTTCCTTCTTTGTTTTGGTTCTTCTGTTCAATTATTTGTATATAAGTGTCACCCATTCCCAATCCCTGATAAGCCTTGCTTAGGAATGGATGCTGATAAGAAGAATTTCAGATACTTTTCTGTTTTCTAGAAAATGTAAATTCCTTGTCACTATCCCCATGTTTTGACCCTGTTATTGCTATCAGTGTAATGCATTTTCTTCTCTTGGAAAGAAATGCATTAGATGGATTAGCAAAGCACTAAAAATATCTTTGCTTAACCACCAAATTATGTAACCATCCGATTTCTGTTGGCTGCTGGTCTCAGGCTGTGGTGCGGTTTAGAAATATGCATTTTACAGCACATCAAGTGAAAAACATTTTTGGTTTATATCAGATCTTATTCCAGAGTTTCAAACACGTCTTTTTTCTTTAATACAATTTTTCATTCAGAAGGTTAAAAATAGGGTTTGCTGAAAGTTTCTGATAACTCTTGTCACT
This sequence comes from Acanthisitta chloris, assembly GCF_000695815.1. Lineage (NCBI taxonomy): Eukaryota > Metazoa > Chordata > Aves > Passeriformes > Acanthisittidae > Acanthisitta > Acanthisitta chloris. The sequence continues at coordinate 94,407 of NW_008650902.1, read as the reverse complement.
TCAAAATTTAAAAATGCTGTTGCTTTTATGCCATTATTATACCTTCTTATTTTTGGTCGTTCTGGGGTGGTGTGTCTGACATTTTCTTTGGGTCTGTTGTTTGTTTTGGCAGGGGCGTATTTCTTAATGAACAGTAATTTAGATCCAGTGCACTGCTGAGGGCCATGGTACTCTGAAATGGGATGAGTCATTTTTCTAGAAAACTCTTTCCGTATGTGAGAGAAGATTTGATCACGATGACCCACTGGAAAGTTGAATGTTGCCTTTTTTCTGCTCTTGCTGTATCGTTTGTAATAAAGGATTTCCTAGAGTTAATCTATCCCAGAGACCTCTGTAAGGAGGGAAATTGTTAATCTTTCCTTAGATTAAATCTTTGTAATTCCAATTTTTTCCTCTAAATTTACCTTGAAGATCTAAAGTAATTTAGTATGCTGTTGCATATTGTACTTGACTGTACAAATAGGACTAGTAATAAGTTGATGCTCTAACTCACTTTGCACTAGTCAATGAAGAAAAAATAGGGTCAATTTAAACATATATAATTGACTGAAATGCTCATCATAATGTTTTTGATGAGATAACTTTGTAGACTGCGGACTGTATGTTATTTCTCTGTGTCAAAAAGATCATGTTGTATTGCAGTGGAGCTGTGGGCTGTGGTCAGGTCGCCTGCAAAAGGTCTGAAAGATTTTGTTCTCTGTGAAAGTGACAAGACAAGTTGTCTTGTATCCTAAGGTCAACCAAGTGTCACCTTGGTCTGCAGTTACATCCTTTCCTGCTGTTTGTTTTTCTATTGTGTAGCTGTAATGAAAAAGAAAAAAGCTTGAATGCATGAAAAAAGGAAATTATGTCATCAGAGCAATCACTTTGCGTGTAAGGGAAAAGACTCTACATATAATCAGCTGGCTAAAGGGCATGAGAACATCCTGAAAGGTAGTTGGGCATCTTCTGTCAAAATACTCTTGATATATCCCATTAACTTGTTCAGTGTTGCTCAGAAACAATTCCTATAGACAGAGACACAATACTGGACCTTTGTTCATTGTCCAGAACTGCAGTTGTCATAGTATACAGCATCATCTTAAGGCTAATGCTGTTTATGTACTACTTCTGGAAGAGCATGTACACAAAGGCTTCAAACTTTACATGGCCCATTTTTTTGTCCTATCACTCTCTGATGTTCTTTACAAGCGAGTGGGAGAAATGTATGGCTTTTTCAGATCCTACCCAGAGTTCATCCCTGCAGTGATGTGTCTTGTAGAGTACAAGCAGAGTGCTGAAGATGCTGCTAGTTGTTTCTGATTGAAAAACTATTGTTTTTCTATTTGTTCTCACTCCACTCCCTTCTGTCTGGAATATTTGTCTCCACATGTTCCATCTTGTCTTTTAAGTTGTACAGACTCTAGGGCCCTTTGAGCATATGTGTTTTAAATTACTGAAATGGTGGAACGTAGTTTACTTGTCATCATGCGAGTATTAGCAAAATATATTCACTAATAATAAGAGGAGCAATGAGAAGATGGTTTCCTGTGGGGGCTTTTTAGAACACTGGTATTTTGTCTAAATTCAATAATGTCATCTTCAAAAGCACTGTGCTCATAAGAATAAACAAGTTTGTTTTTTCTTTCTCTCTTTTCCCTGCAGCTTACCACAAAAGAAATTAACAGATTTTTAGTCTTCAAGTCTCTTTTAAAGTGAAAGACCTACGTTCTTCAATAGCAAGAACAAGGAAAGATTAGCATGATTCAGAGAGTTTCAATTGAGGGGATCCTTGTCCTGCCTAGGAGTGTGTCAATAATAGGATAGAATTATTTTCTTACTAAATTGATCTGAAATACACAGAATGGAGATAATGTTGTGGGATTTTAATATGAAAATATGCAAATTATTCCATACTAGAGTTTGAGATAACCTGCCCTTTCATGACCCTGAAGGACACTTTAAAGTGCACTTTATTAATCTGAGAGGTTGATTATGAACAAAAGTGATAGGAAGACTAAGATAATATTGCAAGTTGTTGTTTTTCTGCTTTTTATTGTGCCCTTAGTTCTGAAGGAATGAGCTGACTTTCCATGCTCTGAACAGCAACTCATCACTGCTGTTACTTGGCAAATGATGAGGTGAAGAGAAGCTGGAAAGGAGCATACAGCTTGCTGCTAGGTAGATGTAGGGGAAAAATTGGTCAAAAGTTTTTTAAACATTCACTTTACTATTAAAATGCTTCCTGTGATGTTACTTTCCTTAGGAGCAGAGGAAACATCCCTTCCTGAAGTTCTAATCAAAGAACAGATGAATGACTTATAGTCCATTTACCCTGTCGCTTTGCAGGATAAAAATGTGAGCTGAACCTGGCAGGTTTTTAATTTATCCTTTACATAAGCCACTGGTGAAATATGAAATGTTGGCCATGCTGACATTTACAGCAAAACTCCCACTGGTTCCAGTGATAGCAGGATATCACTGATGGAGCAGTGTTCTTTGTGAGCTGCATGTTTTGTGGGAGTCACACACAGTTGAAAGGCCAAAACTGAGATACTAGAAGTTCCGAGTTGGACCAAGAAGGGATATTCCAAGTACAGAGACAGTTCAGTTACCACTGAAGGAAGTGTTAGGTTCAAAGTGTGCTGTCTACTTCTAATTCCCAGAAAAACTAAAATTCGATTATTTTATGAATTGCAATGGAATGAATAGTCCTTCTGAGACTTAGTCTTTTCCCTTTGCTGTAATGAATCCGTATGTCACATTCTGTCTGCTGTTACTCATGCTGAATGCTATGCTATTCTGCACACTGTCCGAAAAACCTGAGATTTGAGTATGGGACAGCTCAATATGAATAAGGGTGACAGACAAAATTTATTCTGGAAAGATATGTCAGCTCAGTTGTTGAGAAAATCCACTTCTGGAAATCAGGGTTTGCTTTGAAAAGCTTAACTGAGAATATAGTCTTGTGTGTTATTGCTCTTCTAGTGAATCCAGTTTCTGGATTTTACATACATAAGGGAAACATTACTAACAGATTACATACTTTGCTGTGGAAATAGCTGACTAGAGAGGTTGCTGCTTCTTTATTCTTTTTGCAGTGCAGCTGCTTTTGTATTGCAAAGATCCTCAGTGTACTACTTAACCAGATAAAAGCATCTTATGGTTTATGATCTGTTATGTTCTAATGATCTAACCATGATTTGTTTTTCTCAGCTTCGCTTGTTCAGCCCATGTTTCTGGAAGGTCATCTACACAGTGGTGCCAAACTTCCCTGGCTAGATGCATGCAGCACTTACCTAGTGGCAGGGAAAGCTGGGTGGCTTAGTGCACGTGCAGTACGGCCGAGGCTTCCAAGGAAAGAGGGTGCTGAAGCCATGCAGACAGCTGGCTCCCAGCTGTGCTTTTTCCCAAAGGATCTTTAGAAGCAGGTGTGGAAGGTGCTGTGAAATTCTGGTAGCGGCAACCAGACAGCCTTGTGGTGGAGACAACATCTCTGGAAAAGACTATGATCCGGAGTGGGCTGCTATTACTTCCAGAGTAATTCAGTCAGCAATCCACCTCTGTGTTACTCCTTCGTGGGTATTTGTCCAGTCAAAATCCAGCCCTGGGTTTGGTGAATTGGCCTAGTGAGCTGCCTATGCTCTCAGGCCAAGGGCAGGACATCACTCCGATGGATCTGCTGCACAGCAGTGCTTGGTTATGTGAGTTTGCCTTCCAAGCATGCCATAAACTTCAGTGTGATCTTTCAACAAGTGAGTTAGGGTGAGGCATCATGTTAGAAATACCTGACCTGGCTACAAGTACTCTGTTAGGTTTCTATGAAAGAGCAGGGGGGTGTGGTGAGTGTATAAGCTCCAGTGCTGTCTGAAGCTGTGACCTTCTTGCACTTAATGCTGTATTGTGGAAAACCAGTCTGTCTTCTCATGAGTTTTTACAGCCAAGCTAACTAGCTCAGGCCAGGACTGTGCTGATATAACTACATGGCTTCCAGCTCTGGAGCAGACTTCTTCAGTGTCTCATTGTATGTGTTCTTCAGCCAGACTTGTGTTCACACTCTCCCTGTGTACAAAGGAAAGTACTGCCTGGTCTAGATGACCTGCTCTAAGGATAAAATCTGATGACTGGTATCTGTCTGCAGCACTGAAGGCTATATTGCCTCTACTAAATAAAGTAGGATATGAACTGAGTGCTTTAGCTAACATGATTAGTGGCATTGTGCAATACAGAGTGAATTTTAATACAATATATTATCACAGTTCCAAAGGAAGCTAAATATGTGGCATTCCGTGGATTTCCTGTACTCAAGATCTGACCTTTTGGCAGTAGCTGTGAAGTAATATACAGCAGAATCTTGTTAATTCATGCTAATGACTTAAGAGACCCATCATGGCTTACTTGATTTTACACCTTAGCAAGTAAGTGAAACATGATGACAAATTTCAGAGTTGTACACTTAACAGTGTGTTCTCTGCTAATTTATCTCGATAGTAGCAGTTATGCTGTAAATATATCTGTAGTGTATATGAGTTAATGGCCAGTTGCATTATTAATTAAAGCAATGATGATTTCCTGAAATGACACTTGAATACAGCAGCGTGTTATTAAATGTCTTCAAAGAAACAGGACTAACCTACTACTTCTGTGAGTGTGAGACCACTGAAGTGGTTCGCAAGGTAATAGATGCTGGGTTTTTAATATTAGTACAAATGTTGTCGTATGTGTCACATCATGGAAGAAATGTAGCTAGAGTTACTTGGGAAAGGAGTTTTCCTGACTGTCATAGTAATAGTATACAGGTATATGTAGGTTAAAAGTGCATGAAAAGTTTTATCTTCAGGCTGAACTAGAGAGCTGAACACCTAACGTATGCTCATTCTTAAAATAGTAATTCCCAAAATACAGGCTCATGGAATATCTCATATGTTGTAATAAATTCCTTAGTCTTCAACATGCAGGGTAAATATCTCCATTATGCGAAATGCTGCAATTTTTATGACCATTTTATTTCAGTCTGCAATGTGTTTCTACATTAAGAACTATTAAGAATGCAGTTTCATTACTGGCAGGGTGTTCTTGAATGAGGAAGTAAGATTTTTTAAAAGTATGCCTTAGAAAATGACACTGAGCCATTTAATATTCGTTATGCTCTTAGCAAAAGAAGGAGCTGAAGCTTCTCTCTACTGGAAACATCATATGCACTTGTTACTGTGCATTGGTGTGTCAGCAGAGAAGTCTGACTAAATAAGGCAATGCATGAGTAGAGCTTATCAGCATTTGACAGGAATATAGTCCACTAACAGCTGATACAGTAGCCCATCTTTTCTGTGCTATCATCGTCTCTCTACACCACACACAGATGGACGTTTATCATCTGCTTGGCTGCTGATAGTGCTCAAAACTTAGCCCTCCACCTTTTATTTTCAGTTTGTTTATGCTGGCAGTAATACAAGCGAGCTGAAACTCTTAGAAAGCCAAATGTATTTGTATTTTTTATTTATATAAAAGTGTATGTGGAGGAGTCATATTTTAAAGTACACTGTCCTTTCTGTTTCTTCTCCCATCAAATAGTCTCAAGTGAGTGAATATTGTATGATAATGTAAATAAAAAATAGGAAACCTCATGGATTTGTGTGCCCTCGTGGTACTACTGTGTGCTAAGCAACGCTTGTAAAAGTATCAACAGCTTCATGAAAGTAAGTCCTGACTGATGTTGCCTTTCTCATTCTGAGGGTCTGATACTGCTCAAATGAGTGGCTAAGCTCCCAGTAATCTTTCTGGGAATGGTATTACACCTTGCATGTTTGTAGGTGCTTTTTAAAAAATCCGAAGTAGAATATCCTTAACATTGTTTCAGTATCAGTTTTCCTGTTCTGCTGAGTTTGGTTGTCAGACTTTGTCCCTGTGTTATGCAAGAGTTAGGGATTTGACCATTTTATGAATTAAGTTATTAGGCCAGTAAATAGATTTTAAGATTTGATGGCATCTGGCCTGCTATAGAATGTCCCAAAACAGTCAAAACTGGTGACCTGCAAATATTTTTGATACCGGGATGGATGTGCATGCGTTGTTTTTTTCAAGGGATTTCTAAAAAAGATCAGACATTAAATTTTTATTCCTTACTACGAGGACAGGTCAGTGATTTGGGAATCCCTTCTTTTCTTCTAAGTTCAAGCTTTTAAACTGAAAGGCCAAGGCTATTAAATTGTTGGCAAAAGGTTTTGTTACCCAAAGTGATAAATATATACCAAGTGTAAATTTAAGACAATAGCAAAAAATGTTCTTCATTTCTTTATAGTGCACTTTTAATTTCTTGCTCCTTCTGACTGTTATTCTGTACTATCTTCTAAAGTCATGGAAAGAGGCAGGAAGGGATGGACAGACGGATGGATGATGTACCATCTTTGTGGCACTGACTTGAGTCTTTTTATACTTGTCTGTCAGATGTGTACCCCAAACTGGGTTTTGCACACACAGCTAAAAATAGCCATGATAAATTACTCTGATTTTTCTGTAAATGCAGATGCAGCCTACTTCTAACTTTTTTCCATACATTTGTATGTACTTGCTGCCACCCAGTACTCTACTTTGCCAAGTCAGTATCTTGTTTATTTATTCTTCCATATTCCACCATTACTGTCTTCCTGACCCCTGTTTACCCTCTGCTTGTCCTCTGCTGTACAGGCAGCTTGCTGAGGGATGTAGAGTGCTTGGCATCCTTCTGAGAGCATTCAGAAAGTTCAAAAATTATGTGGGAACCTCACATTATGTAAAAGTGTTCAACATACTGAATGCAAAATGATCAAAGAAGACTAAAATTCCATAGCAGTTTAGGGAAAAGTTTTCTGCTAACAGTCCTGAGAAAGTGGGAACAGATAAATCTGAAAAGAAACACAGTGAGGCTTTTTGGTTTTGTTTTTACCTTCTTCCTGTTATCTCTTCCCTAAGCTTGGAATGAAGAATCAGGTTTCTTTTCTTCAAAACCTACTTTCCTGTCAGGACAAAGAAGGGACTTGCAACTCTGTTGTGGGAAGAATGCTTACCTCTGTATGCTCTAGCTGGGTATGTGCTGGAGGTGTTAGTTTCTTGTGCACCACTTAGTGTCACAAAAGAACAGAATACACCATTTCCTGATTGGGAGTCATGCATGTAATCCTATTGGCACAGCAAGTGCTCTTTGCTTTTTCCAAAGTTAGTTTTTTTTTCAAAGTGCCTTTTTGTCTTACCCAGTGCAGTGCTTAAAAAAACTAAACCCTGCAATTTTAGTTGAGAGATCCATCTTCTTCAGTTCAGTAGCCTGGCTTAAACGTCCTAATGTGAATTCACACTTCAGTAGCATTGTTGTGTGCAATATATGTAACAGAGATGTCATTTTGCCCTCTGAATCCATCTCTGGTAATGGTACTGAGAGAACCAGCAGTTCATTGGGCTCTTTGCCATTAGAGCACGTGGGGAGGGTTTGTGGTAGGTGCACAGTGTAATGGACTGTTTGCCATGTGTGTAATAGCTCTTGCATGTGGCTTTATATCTAACTCCCCTCCAAAATAAGAGCACTTCTTCAGTGCAAATAAGGACACTTTCAGGCTGCCTTTTTTACACTTTTCTGCTGTGCCCAAAAGAGTCTGTTAGTTTTATAAAATCTGTCTGCAAACTCCCAATATTGAGCTGGATGCTGTATTGTACACCTGTGTGATCTGCATGGAAAGCAGTATGATGTGTCCATAGAGACACGGAAGCTGTATAGCCCTGAATTTAAGCACAATGCCTATGCAGGGCAGCAGGTAAAGCCATTAAAATTCTTCAGTCATTCAGGGTTGCTTTCTTTTCAGGAATTTTATTAATTGATTTTTTCATTTTTAATTGTTAAGAAAGCATTTTTAAAAACTTTTATTGTGATAATATTAATTATGCTGACATAAATTTCATGTTTTCTGGTTATTTTAAAGGTATCATACTCTTTATAAGTATTTTATCATGCTTTCACATCACACAAATTTAATGAAGGCTATATCAGTTAAAAAAAAGCTAGAAGCAGTCCAGGGCTCTGCAGGGCAGACCTTGTAATGCCTGAGTATGTTTCTATGTAACTGCAAATGTTTAGCAAGGTACATTATTATGTGGTTAATTATATATTATCATGGAAACTGAACCTTAATTAATAGTACTTGTACTTTAAAGGCTAAGTCATTCAATAGCTGTCTTTTTAATTCCTAAATGAGACAACATGATCAGCTTTTGTAGAAGCTTGGTTAATGTCTACACCAAAGTTGAGAGATGCATCAGGAACAGTGTGGTCAACAGGACCACGGACGTGATTCTGCCCCTGTACTCGACACTGGTGAGGCCACACCTTGAGTACTGTGTGCAGTTCTGGGCCCCTCAGTTCAGGAAGGATATTGAAGTGCTGGAGCTGGTCCAGAGAAGAGCAACAAGGCTGGTGAAGGGACTCAAGCACAGGTGCTATGAGGAGAGGCTGAGGGAGCTGGGGTTGTGTAATCTGGAGAAGAGGAGGCTCAGGGGTGACCGTATCACCCTCTACAACTACCTGAAAGGAGGTTATAGTCAGGTGGGGGTTGGTCTCTTCTCCCCGGCGTCTAGCAGTAGGACAAGAGGGCACAGACTCAAGCTCTGCCAAGGGAGGTTTAGGTTGAATATTAGGAAGAGATTTTTTACAGAGAGAGTAGTCAGGCATTGGAATGGGCTGCCCGGGGAGGTGGTGGATTCACCATCCCTGGAGGTTTTCAGGATGAGACTGGATGTGGCACTTAGTGCCATGGTCTAGTAACCACGGTAGGGTTAGACTCGATGATCTTTGAGGTCTCTTCCAACCAGGCTGATTCTATGATTCTGTCATCAGCTTGAGTTATGGGCTGTACTTGGTTACAAATTTTTAACCTGTGTTGGTTTTCAGTGCATTTCATGGCATGTATGGTTGGCATACATCAAAGACTGATAGAGAAAGAACTTAAATTTGAGTGTGTTTTAGAGATGTATTCACTCTAGTTTTGTGTTGAACAGTAATTAAACAAGAAATGCTTCTGAGAAGTTTAGACATCAGAGATGGTCTACCTGACCCCAGCTATGCTTCTCATATTCACTCTGTAATAATTGCTTCAGACTTAAATGTAAATATTTTTACTAAAACACCAAACAATATTTGAAAATATCCATGAATGATTTAGTCTTCAAAAAAAAAACCAAACCCAACTTTCAGTCCCTCTGCTGGGAAGACTAGAATTTGAAAGTTATCAGCAGAGCCCATAATGGTAAAAAAATTACACTTCTTAACTGTGAGAAGACGTTTTTATACTGAGATGAAACACCTAACTTTGCTGTGATGAGGCTATATTTTCAACATCTCATGGAAGTTTATTCTGTACTTTTACACAGTTCTTCTGTGTAACTGCTAGTGAGTTATAAATTTAAACTTTTCTTAGGAGATTTTAACTTTACTGTTCATTAACAATGATTTATCTTTTGTATCGTATTATACGTTAACGAAGTGAAGTCCCACATGTGTAATAGATCATCCATTCAGAATTTCCTTCATCAGATTGCAGTGTTTACTGTTCATCCTGCAACTCCAGAAGCAGAGCCTGTGATGTACAGACTTGACTTCATCTTCTTAAAATGGAACATTTTGAAAGCTTTCATTCAGAAATGTATTAAAAAATTCATTTACACTTTCAAAACAGTAGTTCGCATTCTTTTATGGTTTTGCATAAAACAAATAAAGAAGTTTGGTGGGAAAAAAATCTCTTTCAGTATATTTTACCAGCTGCTCAGGCACATTAGAGTCATAGAATGGTTTGGGTTAGAAGGAACCTTAAAGATCTAGGTCCAAACCCCCTGCCATGAGCAGGGATGCCATTCACTAGATCCGGTTGCTCAGGTCCTCATCCAGCCTGACCTTGAACACTTCAGGGGTGGGATGTCTACAACTTAGCTGAGCAAAGGCTTCCAGTGCCTTAGCACCCTCTTTCTCCTTTTTATAAGCCCCCATAAGGTACTGGAAGGTGCAGTAAGATCTCTCTGAAGCCTTCTCTTCTCAAGGCTGAACAGCCTCAGCACTCTCAGCCTGTCTTCATTGGAGAGGTGTTCCAGTGCCGATTGTCTTCATAGACCATTATTGTCTCTGCTGAAACTCATAAGCTTTTGATGAATGCAGTTTCTGGGTTGTAAGGGCAAATTCTGATTTGAGGCACCAGACCATTTCTCGCAGGTGCCCAAGTGCTACTTTGTGTAACTAGGCTTGAGACCTGAAGTGTAATATCCTGCTGCATATTTTGCAAGCTGTGTCTTGTAGTAAATGACAGGTCCTGAGTCTATAGTCTGTAATAAGGAGGTTGAGGTCTGTTTTCTCTGTGAAAATATGTGCTTTCCCTAAGATGAAATTACTCCAAATGTGATTTGTTCTTATTTTCTGATACAAACTGGTGTAATTTGAAATATTTTGTCTGTTTCTGCTAAATCTGAAATTAGCAGAAGAAATCCTATTGCTTTTGTGATAAAAATATCAAACTTATATAAATAATTGGCTTCCTTGGAGTAGTTTACATTTTGGAGTAAACCTTCTAGTGTTTTCTGTAAGGACTGTGAGGGAAGATTGTTAAGAAACTTCAGTGGGTCTTTGAAATGTATGTGGGAGAGGTAATCTCTATGAAGAACCTATTCCTCCCAAGAGAAAGAGCAATATTCTGCCCTCCTTTGCTATGAAAAGTATGTGAGGTTTGTAAGAGTTGTCCGTAACATGCTAACATGGAGGGATACTTTTTCTCTCCTATGCTCAAGTTACAATACACTAAGCAAATATTTATTAACAGACCTTTCAGAGGTAGTGCAATGTCAGCAACTGCATGACACATCCTGGGTAACTAAGAAGCTTTGTTGCTTCCTGTCCCACTCACAAATACTGCCTTAGTTGCCTCATTGTATACCAACACCATTAGCTCTTTGCTTCCACTCCCAACGAATAAGCCACAGTTAGAGATACTGATACTTGTACTCTGTTCCTTGTCTCTGTTTCTTTCCCTGTGTCTCTGAGAAATTTCTTTAGCACTTAAACAGCCGCAGCAGCATCTAGTAGTTGTGCTAGTGGCTGTGTTGGTTCCTGCTGGGCTTTGCCAAGCGTGTAACAAATTATCGTAGGGGATTTTGCTTCTCTGTCCTGGCATTTCACACAAATTCAACAGTTTATTTATAATAATTTCTTCTCCATGGTTTAGTCCAGTGCTTTTTCTGTAAGATAACATTTTTGACAGTGACCTTTGCTTTATGGAGACTTACTTCCTCATCTCTGTGTTGTAGTCCTTTCCAGTCTTGGTGTGTGGTGGCTGACTATTTTGCAAGTTCTCTTCATTGTGGATGTTTTAAATAACCAGGTTAACTGGGGAGATGCTTCTTTGTGCTTTCCTGAACTTGTTAATTTTTAAGGATTCGTTGCATTGTCATTCTATGTTTCTGTCACTGTTTCTTTTGTCTTATTTGTAGACTGTGGTAAGATTGGTACTGCAATGTGCACCTGTTCCTCTAAATCTTTCTCCTCTTTTGCATCTTGTCCTTTCTTGAAAATGCAGGGTGAGAAGGGGTGAGGGAAAGATGATCTGCCACAGGAATTTCTCTTTCAGGGTTGTATTTCACTTTCAAGTTTTTACCTTTGTCGCTGTTAGATCATGTGCCGAAGTCTTGGCGATGCAAAAGCTAGAAGTTAATAATATACTTGGAAGTGGGGGTGACCATTCAGCCTGTCTGCAGCTGGCTCCTCAGTGTCCTTGAACAAGAGGACTTGGGAGTAGGCTGGATGGATTGTCTTGCTGACAGCAGCCCACTCCTGACTTCCAAGGATTCTCAAACATAGCTGAGAGTGGGTAGAGATTTACTGGATGGAAATTATGTGGATGGGAAACATCAGACTGGATGACATACACATTGTGCACTGACTATCTCTGTGTATCCAGCAGAGTAGTGGAGTGAGGGACCACTACTGCCAGGTGCCTTGGTGACACGATCCCTGCCCTGCCATGGTGGGGCATTTTAGACACCACTATTCCATGGCAGACACAGTTACTTAGCAGCAGGAGGAGAGCAGGGAAAGCATTTTTCTCTGCTTTTCCATTCTCTGACTTCCTGAGTATCGAGTGATAGGCAGCAAGTTGTTGCCAGGCAGGAAGGGACTATGACTGCACACAGAGACTAGGCCTTGCAGTGTCCTTCAGCCAAGCGCCATGCCATGCTTCAGCTGCACCTGTGCTCATCTGCCTAAAACCAAGAATGGGCTTCAGGCATCACTAATGTGGCTGTGTTTATTCTGGAAGATCTCAACTGTTATGCTGCTGCCATATCTATATCTATAGTGTTCTGGATATTTGAGTGTTGTGGCAGATAATGCCTTATTAGCATGCAGTTTCTGTGTGACAGTGTGAGCACCGTTGATCCCTTTCCCCCTGGGGTGCTTTCATGCAGCCGTGCTACTGACACTCATGAGTGCTTTATGTTGTCTCTCTTCTGTAGTGGTTTTTGTAGTGTATTCTTTAGCTTTTGAAAGTGATTAAACCCTTTGTACATGAATATCCTTTATGTTTGTGACATAATACTGCTAGCTAGCTTTTTTTCCCCCTGCTTTTTCTTAAGGCACTTTGATCATCAGGACTAGTCTGGCACTTCCTTCTTGTACGGAGATTGCTTTAAGAACTCCTTTACCATTTTTAATGTACTCGTCTGCATCACTCCTGACTCGTTTGAGCTGTCTCCAGAGTAATTAACCAGCTCTGCACTAATTTGAGTTACCTTGTAACTGAATTTAGAGTTGTACTCTCTGTGTATGATAGGTAAAGTTTAAAGACTTGTTTTACTGGTTTTGGATCATTTTTCAGCATAACTATCATGGGTAACCTTCTGTCAAAAGCTTTACTGTTCTGCACACACCCTCTGGAATCTTTCTTACGCTGGCCACGTACCTAAAGGCACAGGGACATGGTTTTGTGGTGAAACTGAGAGCACCGTATTTTAAGCACAGTGTTGGGAGTGTTTCTTCCTCTGCTCTTAGTTTAGTCACATGTACTAGATACAGTAGGTGGCACAGGAAAACCTTGCTGGAGGAAAAGCTCAAGTAATTTCACTTAGTTAATGACCTACAGTGTTGCTTTGTGTAGATCCTGCAATTTCTGTTGCAGTGGTAGATTGTTTTGTTTTTGTTTTACTTATTTCGTTTGGTTGGTTTCCCCCCAGATTCTGTATATTAATATAAACTCATGTCACCTTCCCCTCTTTCTCCCTCTCTTTTTGGACCAACTGTTCTTGTAATCTGGGCAGCAGAGTGACTCACCTTCAACCAAAGAGGTGGTATTTGATCTCCACAAAAAAGCTCCTCTTGGCAGCTGAAGTCATTCTCCTGGTATGTAGGTAGTACATATTCAAACTGGAAGCAGGCGCCCACAATTCAGGTTTCACACTTCCCCAGTCAGTGTCCTAATTACCAACAGAGACACAAAAGATGTATGGGACTGCAAACTCTGCCTCTGGCAGTGTTTTCTGAATACTGACCTTAAGCCACTCATCTGTATTTACATGCATGAATTTAGAGCTTATATTCTTGAAAATTTTTGTGGCCTGAAACTCATTATCACAGAGTCGCATAAGTCCAGATAAGAGAATGTATTTTGAATATGCCTCTGAGCATTTCCTTTAGGCAAGTTGAAGCTGCCTCATGTACCTAATCTGTTCATCAAATTCACTTCCATTCACTGCGAGAGGATCTAAGTATTATTTCTAAGCATTAGGATTTTTACTCCTCATGCACAGCATTGCTGAGCTTCAGAATGCTTTGTTCCTGATCCCCACGTCGTGTAAAATGTGAGCAGTTTAAATGTCCCTGATTGACCAAGGATAAAGTGTACATGCTGCAGAGATGGGGTGAAAGTATCCAGGTAAAATAATGAGCTTGGTGCCTGTCTCAAAAGCTGAGTGCCCAACGAAGCTAATGAAGGCTCCAGTGTCGTTCAGTGTGCTTCAGTGGCTGCTGAACAGTTATTTCCTCACTGTGCTCTTTTCATCCTAATGTATCTGAACTGTATGGACAATACTGAAGATGAGTGAGGTAAACTTCAGGGTGATGCAAATGCAAGTCACAGGTGTTGAGGTGTTCCTGTGTGCATGGAAAGGAGTAGGGGAGCAGACACAGGAAAAACAGTTAATGTGTATTTTATTTATACGCATTCTTTCTATATCACACAACAAATAACTCCAAAGAAGGTTAGAGAAGCACATTTAAACCATATTTTAAAATTATCCAGAGCAGTAATAGATAATATTATGTTGGTACATGTGTAATCTTTCTGTCTTTTAACCAAATGATTTATTTTGAAGTAATTTGATAATATCATTTATGTTCTGTTTTAATACGTGAATTGTGTTACTGAAAACTAGCATTTTATGGTTTTGATTCATTGTTACTTCACTGGGATATTTTATTGCTCAGCAAGACAAGCATTTCTGTGAGAGCTTATGCTACTAAGGAGAATTTTTAACGAAAATAATTTATTTTTTTTTGCTAGTACTGAATTTCTTGTCGTTGCTGATCGGACTAACATGATGCTGAATGTAATGCTGTAGTACTAAGTAATACAATTTTTCACTGCACATTTTTCTGAAAGAACAAAATACGTCACTGAACTTGAGCATTTTGAACCAATACTGTTTACATGTGCAAGTGGGAAGAGATGCTGCACCCTTCCCCCTTCATTGTTAAGTGGTAAATTGTTGCTATGGTGATTGTTCTTTCCATCTCATCAGCTATAACCTGGTTTTCCACATCAACTGAGTAGCTTCAAGCAAAGCATGATCTTTATTTTCATTTTTTTTATATCAGTTAATATTGTTTTGCTGCATAGTTATTGTCTTGGGACTTAACGTCAGCATCAAGATGCAGTAAGCAAAGATAGCTCTAGTTTTGTAGTGCACAAATCTGTTCACTCATTAAAGCAATCTTTGTGTAGCTGCCAAGAACTTTTGAGTAGATTTATTAAAGGAAGCTTATTTTGGTGTGTACAGTTGATTATTTTGCTTTCATTAATTCAAAGACTATAAGCTTTTGTAGTAAATATGTGAAAAACTTGGTAAATCTCTGAGTAATGTCTCCATTCAGCAATATGTTGTTTGTTATCTAAAGTGATGACAATAGGATACTTGTGGTAAAATTTCACAGGGCAGTTTTATTTTCTTGCAGTGTAAATCGGTACACATGGTTCAAATGCAAAGAGATGCCTGCACTGTGATGAGTGTAAGCCAGGTGACCTGTTGGAGTCATCAAAGGGCAAAACAGATGGATGTGGTCTGGATGTGGTCCTATGCATATACACAACAGATTTGTGTAAAGGGAGAGGGCAGGATGAGTGTGTGGGCCATCAAAACACTGCCTCGAAGCCAGAGGTGCCTCCTCTTATCACCACCACCAGCTTTTTCAGGAAATGGGCCAGATATTATGGCAGCTCTCGGAGCAAGGGTGGTGGGACTCGGGTGCATAGCACAATAAACAGGGTTTTTAAACAACCTCTTTGAGCTCAAATTCCTGCTTTTAAAAGACAGTGTTTGTCTAAAATCACTTAGGTATTGTTCATTACAGTCAGTCATTTCTTTTCATCTAAGATGTGAAGCATTGTAAAATGTAACCATGTTAAATTGTGTCCTTCATTGCTAGACAGCATAGAAGCAACTCTGTGTTTCTGATTTTACTCATGTTCCAGTATATATAATTATTTTCTTTGGTCAGGAGCTTTTCCCCCTACTTCTCATCAGCATTACTCATGCCTGTTTTCAGGTGTGTCATGATCGACAAAGGAGCAAAATTGTATCTAACTCAAATGAAGTTTTCTGTTTATTATCAGGTTTGAGGTGCACAGGAGGACCTGAACAATAGAGAAGGCTTCTCAAAGACTGTATTCAAGTTTATAATTTCACATAAAAGCATCATTAATTATCATATACAAAAATCTAATTAAGAATTTTGGTTTCTCCGTTAGTAGCCTTTTGGGGTTTTCTATAGGAAAGAGTACTCTTCCATGCCTCAACATACTATGCTGCCATAGGCAGACTTTTTATTCAATATTCTTGACCTATATTTGCAGTGTGGGATGTTTTGCTAAATAATGTCAAAGATCATCTCTTAGTAGAGCAATCTGTTAAAGGATACTGTGAGAGTTATAGTATAAACATAAATGCACTACCTATAGAAGCAAACTAGGAATTGGATTTTAAGTAGGAAAGATATCTGTGCACCATTTAAGTCTAGAGGACAGTACCTTGAATTACTGAATTGCTTAGATCTTCTGGAAGTACTTACTGCATGTCTACCAAAGTATGAATCCTTTTGGCCAAAACACAGTTCACTAAGTAGCCTGACAGAAAGCATGCCATGAAAGTGAGGAATGCTGTATTTCCTTCCAGCTGCAGAGGATGAGAAGTTACTGAGAAAACATATTGTAAAGTTGCCTGAGAGCCAAAACAGTCATTACAGCATTCTTGCAGTCACTTTTTGCTTTGCCTGGCTTTATTAGGTATGGTATTTTAGTTTGTGAGGTTTCTCATCTTATTGTCATGAGCTACCTCACTGCTTAATTTCCCCTCACCAAATCTCTATGATAGTACCAATTGAGCACCTGCAAAAGAATTTAACAAACAATCTGAGGCATGAAGTCCTTGCATGTGTTTCACAATCACACGGATAGACCACAGAAAGACTTTGTTATCATGTACTGATCCTTTCTTGGGGAAGGGATACAAACAATTCCAGCATTTGGAGCAAAAACTGTGGTGGAAGTGAAGCAGCTGCTCCATGTTTTGTTGCTGCATTTTCCTGAGTAACATTTCCTACAAAATCAGAAATAATTCCTCTCTGAATGGGAGCAGAATGACCCTCACTGGGTTCAGTAGCCCCCAGTGCCAAAAAAATAGATGAGTAGTCTTTATACCAAGCTCTTTATTTACTCAAGCTTCTTGCTTCCTGAAGCCTGTGGTTTCAAGTATGTTTTTAGCCTGCAGTACCAGAAGCCAATACCAGGAATCATTTGCAAAAATGAGACACAGACTGAGTGCAGAAATGACTGAGACTGGGGTAAGAGAATATGTTTCCTTTCAGCTGTGCTCTTTCTCAGATTTAAACATATGTGAAACTGTAGTTTTGTTTTACCTGGATATTTTTTTCCTATGTTGCCCCTTAGAGGGATCTGGTGTGTTCCTTTGTTGTATGAGTGTAATCGGGAATTTGATGACCTGGAAAAAATGGATTCAGGCAAAATGCCAGCCAGAGAAGAGAATCCTTTGAACAGTAGGACCGTGCACATGGGATCTAGTATTTCTTTCTATAGTATTTACCTTTATAGTAGTAGCAGGGTTAGTTTTCTTTAATGCTTCAGTTGCTCTTCTTTCTGAAACCATGCACTCATTCATTTAGTACAAAAATAGTTCAATAAAAGACATAAAATCAAAACAAACCCGCACTTGCCATGTAAAAGGCCGTAAGATAAATGTTCTTTATTACACTCAAACATGTGAAAGTGTGCACAGGTTACCCTGTTTAATCTTGGTAAATTGTACTTGTTTTTTGTAGCCAATATTTTGATCATTTTACCATTCATTAGTTCAAATAGTTAGTTGTAAATGCTCCTACATGTAGTGGTAAATTGGCTCTGTGGCCTATAATACGTAAAAAATATTATTCCTGACCTATTTCTTCATGATGTTGAAACAAATTAGAAAATAGAGCTACAATAAATAACAAATTCCACATATGAATTTATTATATTTTTAAAAACAATATAATTTTTTTTTTAATTACAGCTTTGATCGTCTTAAGGATGGATTTTCTTTCAAGGAAACAGTATTCTCTCGTTGCCACTCAGATAAGGAAAGATAGACAAAGAAGCTGTCTGACAATATCTGACATGGTATCCGTTCCTACAGTTTGAAATGTATGGTTTCAAAAACAGTTTAAGCTAAAAATTGCAGTATTAAAGAAAAAGGCAAAATAACCCCAAACAAACAAACATCACCACCACCTAAAACCCCAAACAAGCACACAAAACCCTAAGTGTCAAGGATGCAATGTTTTGTCTGAGTGAGTGTAGTTCTACCCCTGAATTCAGAGACTATCCTTAATTCTTTTCTTGCCTTCATAATTCACAAGGATACAGCCAAAAAATGGCCCATATCAAAGATCACACAGGTACCAAAGAATTTTCTAAGCTCTATTGTTTAGATTTATTGGCAAAATTTGTCTGAGCATTTATTTTTCTGATTTGCAGTTTTTATTTTCTTCTCTTTGACTTAGTTTCTCTACAGCTGCTCTCTAACACTTTGATTTCTTCTGTCTGTCCAATGTGTAGCAGTTAGCTGCTTTCACATCTTAATTGCTGCTAAGCATGTTTTATTTCGTTACTAACCTGTTTGGCTTCTTGCCTTTTAACATTTCTGTTTTCTGACACAAACCTGACACTGTTAAGAGGCAATACCATTGTTCAGGGAACTCGCTTAAACAACTTGTGCTTTATTCCTTCTAAGCACTCTGAAAAAACGTTGTCTGAAGGATAACAGAGAGAAAAACTGTCAGACCTTTCATAAATATTTTCATCTGAGATTAGTGGCACCACTTCTGTGTTCCACAGCGTTTCATTACAGCAGTTTGCAAGAGAGAAATCTGCTCCATCCAAAAAGCATAATAAGGGGGGAAAAAGTATTTTAATTTTTAAAAAAAGTCTGATTTGGAGTCAGTAAATCAACACACAACAGCAATGTAGTGATTGTTCTCATTAGCTAAAGTACTTTTTAGCTGTGTAAAATTTCTTATATATAAAATGTTCTGAATGAACTATTCAAAATTCTCTCATGCACTTGCAGGATAACGGTGCCTTATCCTAGTGTGGTTTGAAACTGCTTGATGCAGAAGGCAGTTGGCTTCATGGATTTACTCAAGCTGTTATATTTTGCAAGTAAAACAAATCATACTCTGAAATAACTTTCTTGTGTAGTAGAAAGAAACCACTGAAGAGATGTATAACATTAGTACCGATAATTAGGGATTATGCCATATTAATTGACCCAAATAACAGACCTTTTTCTTTAGTTCAAGGACAGATGGATGCCAAGCATCTCTTAAAAAATAATTAAAAAGAAAGGGTCGTTAAGTTTCTGAATTCCAAACGTCACCTTGTCAAAGTTTTTAAAGCTTGTGTTAGATGTAATTCATACTCTTCAATGCAGAGATATTGTAGGAGGAAAAGTAATTAGCTGGAGGTGGACTCTTCTTTGCTTAATTATCCCATCTCCAACAGGTCTAAATTCAGCTCTGACATACACTGGCAAAAATCTCATTCACACAGCAGCAAAATTCAATTGCAGCACTGCAGTACATCGTGCTTCAGTCTCACTGGAATTTTTTCTTCTTCAGGTGTGTGTCACTCTAGGCATGTATGTGCTTCAAAGTTAGACTAGGGGGCTGTTC
Organism: Acanthisitta chloris; assembly: GCF_000695815.1. Lineage (NCBI taxonomy): Eukaryota > Metazoa > Chordata > Aves > Passeriformes > Acanthisittidae > Acanthisitta > Acanthisitta chloris. The sequence goes on along the minus strand of NW_008650902.1, from coordinate 74,936 downwards.
TGCTTGTTTTTAATAGCACCATATTTTCTGGACCTACACCTAGCTTAGCCTTTTCACACTTCAATGTAAGATAGTATGGTACAAGATGTATAAAACTTCCATGTAGAAGGATAGCATAAAAGGGACCTCCTTATTTTCCTCAAACCTTTCAGAATATACGGAATTCTGTCTCTGCCCTAGTCTATTATTCTCTGGTTCAGATGCCACTGACTAGAGATTCCTCCTAAGCATTAAATTTAATCCGCCTTACAACTAACATGTTCTTCCCTGCACAAGATTAAAATGTCAATGATTCTTTTGCTAGGGAGACTGCATGTTCATTACCTGCTGTAATTTACAATATGTGAGGCTGATGACTGAAACTGTCTTCTGCAGCAGCTCATGGCCTCATCAAACCTTAAGCAAGCTCCAGCATTTCTACTGCAAGCAATAAATGTCCATTAAGTAGAGCACTGAGCGGACTAATGCCCAACTGCCACAGCAAAATGTCACAGAATAATAGAGTTAGCAACATACTGATGCTCTTAGACCCTGCTGAAGTATAAAAATTTCAGAATGACACCACCACTGATACTCCCAACATGGACAGCAGTAGCTGTACTTACTCAAGTATGGGTCTCATTATTGATCCCAGTTACAGGGAAATAGATTGATTTTGTCTGGTCCATCACTTTATTTGAGATAGCAACTAGCTGGAATACAAACTGTAGTACCAAGTGCACTTTATATTTCTGCAGCATTCCTGGAAAAGGGTTGGTTCTCTGGTCTTTGCCCTCCGGACTGAACAGGGGACTTTTTTCAGGCACTGTCTTTTAGGAATTGTTCTGCACCAATGAGAGATGGGAGTTTTCTTCCTAGCCTGATCTGAGGCTTTTCCATTGAGGAGTGTGTGTGTAAGAATTTGCTCTCATGGCACATCATTAATGTGTCTGGAGATTCAAAAAACTGATGCACACATGGATAGTTAATATCAAAGAAGTCATGTCTACTTCTTATTTGTGCAGGGTCATCTTCCACATTTATGAGTGACTGCGAAGTTCAATAAGAACACTGCAGTAGACACCAACCAAAGAGACGAAATTTGTAAAGGCAAGAAGAAGAGCTTGAATATTTTACAGTGACTCCAATTGAGCCTCCTAAGTGTATTAGTTGTACAGAGGGATTCTGTCAAGCAAAAGCACACCTAAGAATAAAGACCCCATATGACTTGACCTTTTTTTTAACCTTGAAAGCAGATTTCTATTCCTAACTGACACTAGAAAGTATAATCTTTTGGACACTATCTTGCCCTCTTCCCTCAAGACTAATTGTTAGGACCTCACGGGTAGGTCCTTAAATAGCATTTTTCCTGACCAGTCCATTCAGTTTCAGTTTTCCATAGCAGAGACAGATTTTATTTATTTTTCTTCTTCACTGAGCTTTTTCTCTGTGAAGTCTTTTTTGACCAAAATTGACCTTCCTATTTCATGTAAAATCTTTAGATGAGGTTCCTGCTTTCATGGCAGTGGAATCTGTATTTTCTGAATGTGGATAAGAAAAGCCATTTCTTTCCTGTACTAAAAAAATCCAAAGTTCTGCCCGTGCTATCTCACTTGCTGATAATACTAGATTTTATCATACCATGTTTAAAGTATAAGACCAATACAATGTTTTTGACATTTTTACAGAGGTAATGGATGATATACCTGAAATTACCAATAAATGATGCTGCATCTGGAACTTTTCTATGGTGCTGTCACTCTTTATAAAATGTATGATGTGTTTTAAATAAGTAAGTCACTTCTGTTTTTACCCAATCAGCTAGGTGATGAGAGAGAACTATAGTGCAGTGATTCATGTTGTGGTCTGTATGCTTTCTGTCGAGATGTTATAGAATTGAATAGCACTGCCATTTCAATTGCTATTCAAACCTATTAAACATGAGAAAAGGATATCATTTTTCTCCCCAGTGATGGCTCTTTTAACAGACTTACAGAGAGGTTGAATTTCTGCACATATAAACTCTGATTAAAGTACATGAAAATCCTAGACCTAAGAACTCCTAAAAGCTTTCTTTGTTTATCTGCCCATTCTGTGAAATTCCACCTTGATTGTCAGTTAGAAATCTACTTTCCATACTGACCCTTCAAAAAGAGATCATTTTGCATCCCTTTTTCACATCCTTTGAATATTCAAAACAGTACTTTGCTGCGAGACAGGTTAGCCATTCAAGAAAGAGTAAGTTGCAGGACTTTATAGTTGGACTCAGTTGCACAAGAGTTGGAAAAAGTAACTGCCAAAAGCACATTTCAACCTCTGCTGAAGGATCTCCACAAAATTTCTTGCAAACTAACCCATTGCAGCAAGTCTTTTCAGCACTGTACTTTGCAGCAGAAGTTTTCTTTATCTCATCAGGGCTTTCACTGCACATATATCTCACAAAGAGTGAAAATGTTACTTATGTAATAGGATTGCAAAGTCTCTACTTGTTATTAAATGACTTCTAATTTCCAATGAGAAACCATATTCCATATACATCCACTTGCTGCTGGAGCATGTTTGTGCTGGAGCAGCAAATCTGCTTTGTGGAACAGACTCTCGCATTTTATTAAATAGTGTCAGCTAAGCATAATGCAAGATTAAATTCCATGTTCAGTAGTCATACACTTCATCGATAGTTCTAGATGAAATTCTGACAATTGTTTGTGGAGGGAGAGATTTTTTTATTATTATTAGTTTGCTAATTATGTAAAATGGGTTAATCTTTGCATTAACTTTCTCTATCATCTTGAATTATCAAACTCTTCAAGAAAGCGTATGCTTACTTTCACTGCCCTTTCAGCGGCTCTTCAGGTATGTCCTCCATTCCTCCTTTAAGCCCCCAACAACACAGGCTTCAGCAGAAGAGCTAAGGCGAGACTGAATCCTTCCTGGTTGATGACCTATCCTTCCCCATAGGATTCGTAAAATAAGATAGATATTCAGGTGTAGGTGGATCTGTACCGACTTTAGGAAGGGCCATCTTATCTTGGTATACAACATGGCAAAATTTGTTGTTGTTGGAGTGGTTTAGCCCAGGGAAGATAAGGCTCCAGGCAGACCTTATAGCAGCCTTCCAGTACCTAAAATGGGCCTACAGGAAAGTTGGGGAGGGACTCTTTGTCAGGGAGTGTAGTGGTGAGACAAGGGGTTTCAAACTGAAGATTTAGGTAGGGTATTTTTAGGATAGATTTAGCTTAGGTATCAGGAAGAAATTCTTTACAATAAAAGTGTTCAGATGCTAGAAAAGGTGGCCCAGAAAAGTTGTGGGTGCTTTATTCCTTGAATTGTCCAAGGCCAGGTTGGATGGGGTTTGAGCAACCTGGTCTGGTGGAAAGTGTCCCTGGCCACGGTAGGGGACTTGGAACTAGATAATCTTTAAGGTCCCCTCCAACCCAAACCACTCTATGATTTTGTATCCTATCTAAGATAATTTGTTCAGCCCACAAGGTCATTTCAGGACACTGGCTTTCCCAGGATTTATCAGCCCTTTCCCTGTCAAGCTGCATGTCCTTGACATGGTGAAGCTTCTTCAGTGTTCTCAAGAAAAATAGCAGGTGAAAATATTCTCCTGTCACTCGCTGGTGTTCAGACCCTTGCAGTTACCATTGCCTGGCAGCAACATGAGTTGCTGTAGTAGCAGCAATTCCTCCTGTGGTGTTATTTATTGAAGACATGAAGAGTGCAGAACTTAGACAGATGTGTGTGTAGTAATGTCCAGCACTTCTGGAAAACACTACCATGTGCCTGTAGCACCATTATTCAGTGCAGGCAGAGCAGATCCAGAGCTTCTAGCAAGCTGTGGTAGCCCTGCTATACAAAAGGGAGCAGCATGTGGCCCTTCTGATACTCAGAAAAGCTCAGATACCCGAAGTTTAGAAGGTAACTTATTTATAATACTTTATTAGGAAAGTAATTTTTGAGGCTTAGGAATTGCCTGAATTCTGATCTCAAGCACCAGATCTCAAGATTGGCCCTTAGTAAGAACAGCTTTTTGCTGGGAGGGTGAGCCCATGGTATTGCCTAATAGGAGATTCTTGTCTTACCAGCTGCTCCAGTGTCACAGTCCTGTGTGTCAGTAAAACCCATCAACCTTTAGATAGATTTAGAAAGTCTGATAAATCTGTATTTGTGTGAAGAGAGTACAAGAAGACATTGGGATTCATGATCTGGGGACTTAGTTCCTCCTGAATGACATGCAGTAGTATTTACACTAAAATTGTGCCTTAGTGACTCCGAAAAGTGAATGCTTGCTTTTGAGCAGGGAGTGGGGGAGAATGTCAGAGCTCCAGACAAGACCTGTAGTAAGGAAAATTAAAAGGAGCAAATAGACCATGACTAGCTCTGTTCAGAGGGTCTCAAAACAGTAGACATCATGAGTCTGCAGTACGTTGTTGCTCTCATGAATGGTTACTGCTAAATATGTAATAAAACAAAGAATCCTCAACCTTGCTGTGCAGATCTGCATGACTTCAGCTGAACAAAGCAGTCAAGGACCACTGTAAGTAGGAACAAATAGGCTGCTGTGAACTCTCTTTCAGCAGTCTCTGGATGCCACAAAAGCCTTCTGGGCATCTAGGCGAGATCATCAGCCCTATGGGAACCAGCAGAGAGCAACATTCCTGGATTTTCAGTTTTCGTGGTAGCTGATAGGACATGCTGGTTGTTTATTCAAAGTACGTGTTATTGGCAGCATTGTAGATAGCTATAGAGGGTAAATATATGCATAGCTGTTTATTGGAGGGGGTATATGTATATGAGAGATTATTTTAAAGCTGTTAATTGCATTTGTCATAAACCAAGGTTTTGCATTTCCTTCATGCTGGAGATAGCAAAACCTGTGAAATAGCTGTCAGCTGCCCTATGTCTGAAATGATCTGGTGTTGTTTTCAATCTGCAGTGCTCTTCAGTTAAGAGGAATTACATGTTTACAGATGGAAGAGTCATCAAAGTCTTTCCTTTGCTTGTTTAACCTGTTCAGTCTCTTGATGTTTAATGTATAATATGAACAGCTTGATTCATATCTGGCAGCCTGGAGAAAAAGCAAATCACATGTAACCATCCCTGCACTTGAGCAGTTGTCTTTCGTGGAGAGCTTAAGCCCTTTGTTAATTAAGCTGTTCAGTTATAGCATGTCTGTGTTTTCTGTTATTCAGGTATCTCTGTGAATTTGTCTAAACAGTTATCTTTAAACATGTTACAAAATTTGTAACAACAGAAAGTGGAAGAACTTATTCCAGCATGGTTTGCTAGACATTTTTCTATCAATACACTTTTTCTAGACATCTGGCACCTAATCAGAGAACAGAAGTGAACCATGCAAAGAAAGATAAGCCCAATTCAGTTTTGGCTCTCAGACTGCTAAGGACACAAAAACTAAGTTTAAACACACACAGTTAATGCCTTTAAAAGGTTGAAAATACTTCAGTATTTCTTCCCTACTAGATTTTAATGCCCAAAGGTGTTAAAAGGACTCTTAAAAAAAAAACCATAACTTTGCCACAGATTATCCGAATTCATGTCAATATCTTTTTCATTTAAATAACTTAATAATACCACATTCTTTTTTTTGTTGTTGCTATAAATGCATAAATGGCACTATTATGTCTCATAAAGAATTAGTGTGTTTGCCATTATGTTCTAGGTAATATTTTCATTTTTATGATTTGGATTGTTTTGTGCAATGCACAAAGCTATTTTATGTTTAAACTTTATTCCATGGTCAATGTATCCTTTCTGTTCTCATTCGTTATGAAGATTTCAATTCTTCATTATTATTATTTTATTTTTTTTTTGAGAAAATGTCATAAATAAATGTGTGTACTACAGCTGTTGCAATAGAGAAAGACAAATAAGTACCAAGCCACTAAGTGTGTAGAAGGGATTTTTTTCTTAGCGTGCTTTCCTCCATCAAGCACAGTAATGAAGACTTTGGATTCAGGTACTAGAACTACAATATAGTAAGCTACAGACTGCTAGAGTCACTTAAAAGCATGAAGCATGTTCCTAGAAGTATTTATAATTGTGGAGTTTATCTTGCGCTTTTTGAGGCCTGTAAGACCCACAGAATTTTTAATAATTTTTCACATTTCCTCTCTAATTTCCTTTAAAGTAGTTTTCATGCAACAAGTGTGTTACAAGTTAGACATACTAGGATGTGAAGAGAGATCAGATGCTGGTTTTGTATTGTGCATTTTACTCTACAAAACCTTTGGTATTCTTTGCTAAATATCACTAACACTGTGGACTTCTTTTGCTCTGAAACTGAAAAAATTTCTTTATAAAAACCCGTCAAGTCTGTATAGGGGAGAGATTAAGAAATACAGAAATTGTCATGGTTGACATTTGACATAGTTTTCCTGAATAAGTTTATTGATTAATAGAGCTTCCAAAGGTTTTGTAACTAGAACCATTCTAACAAAACAAAAGAAAAAAAATATTGTTTTCTAAATAATGATGTTTGATTTTGTATTTTTTGGGGTTTATTTTTGTTTGATTTTTAAAAGTAATTGAAAGTGGTAAAATCAGTTGAACACTAAAAACATAATTTTGATAGGAAAATATTTCTTAGGCTCTTCCTGTAAGCTGCTCTTATTTTTCATATAGCTGTACCCCTAGGATGATGATTTATTGTTGCTTTCTTGCACTTGGAGTGTAGAGTAGCCGACAGATATTGGTGTTGTTGATAACAGTCATCATACCAACCATTTTATTTGATTTGCCCCAGGTGGAGAACAGTATTTTTAAAAAACAATCTGTGGCAGGGGGAAGCACAATGCAGTAAACATAGCTCAGAAATTATCTAAGCAAATGATCACAATGGTCCATGTACTCCCATTTCCTCAAGCAGGACTGCCTCCTCTCTGCAGAATCCTTATTACATGGAGTTCTGCTCCCATGAAGCTTGTATTTTATGATGAAGGGAAGAGAAACTTAATTAGCTCCTTTTTGTTTTTCTTCACTTAACTATGTCATCAGGAGCAGCTAAAGCTCAAGTGTGCATCAGTTTTTTCATGCTTCAAGCTAGATTCAGAAGCTCTCTTCAGTTAAACAATGTAATTGGCTTCAGTGATCGGAAACAACAAATTGTTTGCAGATAGTCCTTTACCCCTGTCAAAAAAACCCTTCTTCTGTCTGCAGGAATTAGCATTATGGGGCCAGTGAACTGGAAGAAAATATTGCTCACTAAGGAGACTCGGTAATAAAATAGGATATAGAATATAGTCTGTCCTATAAAGTAGGATAGACAAATACGCATCAAGATGTACTTGGCATTTAGGGACATGAAAAAATACAGTCAGTGAATCACCATTGGCAAAAATGGAGGAAAAACCCTCTGAGCATAGTATACAGAAGTGTATTTTGTCCAAAGTGTAAATTTCCCCACAGGAAAACTTGCATTCTGCTTTAAGGGCTGCTGCTCATCTTGCTGAAATTGAAGACCATACCAACCTTATAGTTTAGTGAGGTGGGTGTCTGTCTTTTCTCACAGGTAGCAAGCAATAAGATAGTAGGAAACAGCCTCAGGTTGTGACAGGGGAGGTTTAGATTGGATATTAGGAAACATTTCTTTACCTAAAAGGTTGCCAAGCATTGGAACAGGCTGCCTAGGGAAGGACTTGAGTTGCCATCCCTGGAGGTATTTAAAAGATGTGTAGATGTGGCAGTCAGGAGTGTAGTTTAGTGATGGACTTGAAAGTACTAAGTTAATGGTTGGATGGTGATCCTAAAGGTCTTTTACGGCCTAAATGATTCTATGATTTCTATGCCAGTGGTATGGTCAAGTACAATCAATATGAAAGCAAAACTTCATTCATTCAAGCTACTGACAGAATGATGATTAAAATTGAACACATCACATGAAGTGCCAGCTCCTTTATCCAGGGGCAGAATATCTGGCATGGACATAAATAGTGCTAGGCTAGTGGGACACCAAAGTTTAGGGAGAGTACCATATGAAACAAGTTCTCTAGTGATGCTTAACGGCAATTCAGAACCACTTTTTAAAATCAGACATCTGCCTGTGAGTCTTTTTCCAAACAGGTGAGCCCAAAAGACGGACTAGGGAAATTGAACTAATTTATCTCAATTGTTTTAAGTGGATTTTCACAAATACCTTCTCTTTGGAATGCTGTCCTTCACATAAAATCTGTCCGAACTGCTGTGTACATGTGACTAGTATTACAGAAATGTGTACCTTGCACTCCTGAGTTGCTGAGCTCTCCATTTATTGATACGGAGCATAGAGATGTAAAGGGGAATGCAAACAGGTTCTGAATCTTGGCCTAAGAGGGCAGCTGATTCCTCAACAAACACACAGATTCGTGTTTGCCATAAGATGTTTCATATATTTGTAGGCACAGCAGAGCCTGATTGTGCTAAAAACTGCAGCAGTCTAGAATTCACACAGTTCAGAGGTCCAAACTAAATAATGGAGTATGATGGGTGTTTCCACTGAGATGATCAGAGCCCTTATGTCAGATGTCTGAAATACTTAATGTAAACAGTCCCTAAATCAACTAATCTCACTTCCTGTAAACACAAGACTAGGTCGTTCTTTTCTCAGAAAATGGATTAAAGAGGAATTTTAGTACAGTGCCTAATATCATTGCAAAGACTTAGAAATGTCCATCCTTTTCTCTGTCAAATATACCCCTAACTTTTCAAGGTTATCTGTGCCCAAATTCAGCTTCTAATCTTTACACCAGTTATGTCTTTATCTGAAACACTTGTTTTCCCCATTATGTCTTCCCCCCATATTCCACTGTCAGATACCCATGTGTACACCATGATAAGTAGCTTCTCAGTGTTTCCTCAATAATGAGTAGATATGAGGCTCTAGAAGTTTAAGTCAAAAAGCTTGTCTTTTTACAATCTCAATTATTCTGTGGTCCTGACATTTCTTTTTCCTTCTCGAGGTGTGGATGAGCTGGGCATTGTTCCATTAGTGGTTTTATGGATTCTGGATTATGTAGTACAGCAAGAGCAAATTTCTTAGTTTATACTTGATTTTCATCTCTACATGTGTTACGGCCACATTAACCATTCCTTTTTCAGCAGTGTGTGGGGCTAGCCAGCATCATGTCATACTCCTCTTGTGTTGCTTTCCTTGTCAGTCTCCCATACTGGCTAGATTTTTGTGTTTCCTGATGTTCTGTTTTGGTACAGTTAAATACAGTGGGGTTTGGAGTTGTTATCATTGAACTTTAAGTTACAGTAAACTTTTGATTACAGTAACTTTAGGTTATAGTAGGTTACAGTAAATTGTCCTTGGGGTTTTTTTAAAATTCAGAAGTTCTGTAATTTGCCAACTCTACCATAGTATGTTTTAGCTTGTATTGAGGCATTCTAAAAGTAAAATATCAAGCAACAAAAAACTAACTCCTAAGGTAAAATGCACATATCTGCCCTTTTCTTTGATGCCTTCTGCATTAAGCTTTGAAATATGTTTGAGAGTTTGCTTTTAATTCATTTTGATGTACCTTATTAATTCCATGTAATTTATGATGTTATTTAATTACATTGCCATAGGGTACAAAATCAGAAACCTTGAAAATAGTCCAACTATGTTAAGTCAAGGCAAACTAGGTAAGGTATAGGACCTATAATCTTTACATGTGTATGAAGTGTTTGGCAAAATACTTTGTTAAAGCATGATGTCTGGCACAATGTATGTTGGCCTGTAAATCTTTATGGATGTAGACCCAGTTTATTTATGCCGAAGACTGACATCTGGCTAACCCGGCGTTACCCCCAGGTTATTTTTTCAAGTGCTGAAATCAGGTTGGAAGTTTGCCAGTTGTAAGGAATTTCCTCAGTTTTTCAGGAGTCATTAACTAAAGGTTAGTGTTTTTTCGGTTCTTCTAATATAGGTTAGGGTTGAAAAATATGAGAAATGGATTTAGGCTGGGAAGAAGGAATTTTCAGAAGCAAAATCCATTAGGCAAGATGATATGGATCAATGTGCCAGCAGTGTTTGCATAATAAATCTGCTTATGCTTCACTACATTGGACTTCACTGGTAGTACCAAGGTAGTCCAGTTCCTGAGTGAAGTCAGTTTGTGAAGAAGGAGCAGCTGGTTGAGATTAAAATTTAGCAAAGCACAAAGAGATTGATAAAGCAAAGCACTTAAAAGAGTTCAGACTCTTTGACTGAGGACATAGATTTCATTTTGTTAATTCAGTATGTAGTTTAGGAGCACTCAAGTTTCTCACTATTGTGAAGTTCTTGTATGGCGTTATCTATAAGTCAGTCTTTCTCATCTCCATTTCTCTCAGAGACTCCCATTTCTTGCTGGTATTCAGTGATCTACCCCCACTTCTGAGATATCCTCCAGAAATGAGTGGCTGAGAGTGATGAAGCCAAGAGTTCATACATAGCTTTACATAGTTATGCATATCAGTATTTTTAATCCTCGTATAGCCAAATTGTTTTCCACCCAGCATTATCACTGAAAGAAGCTGAGGAGGATGACTAGCAACACATGATAAATGCCAATCTCTGACTTGCAGTGTTCAAAAATGCCAAGATGCTAGATAATTATTGAGCATTCATTACTGATACATATCAGGATATGGAATTAAAATGAGAGGAAGGAGAAAATTGAACTACCAAAGAACTTTCCTGCAAGTTTTCCTCTTTCTCTCCAGCTCCTATTTTCCTGGAAGTGCTGTTGATCTCTGTACCAACTTTACCAGAGCTTGGTTTTGCAGAATTGAGCCTCTGACAGATAGAAACAACTGTGAAAATGCTGGAAAATTTCATACCTGGAAAAAGAATCCCAACATAATATACTCTGCTATCTAAAAATTCACTGCATTTTAGAATTTAGGAATATGAGATTGTTTTTAGCGAATACCAGTTTCAAAAAGGATGATAATGGGTTGTAACCCACAATATGTAATGTTAGGCAGACAAACCTGATAACTGTCATTAATAAAATATATCTCTGAGAACTTCATGCAGGTTTAGCCTTTACTGATTTTTGGGGTTTTTTTTATGATGCAGGAACCTGCTAATAAGTAACATCATAAATATTATTAGTTGAGGATTATTTGATAGGAACGTAATTCTGTTTCACCTATTTGGCAAATAGAAAGTGACATTATTTTTTATAATTTTAAGAAACAGAAAGCAAACTCCTGGAAAGCTTTATGCTGGGATCGCTGTGTTTAGTAAAATCTGGAAAATGAAACAAAGTAAACATATGTTGCTTGCATTTTTAGTTGACTCTGGATGAGGCAGCATTACAAGTGCGTTGAAGGATACCATGGAAATACAAAATAATCTGGAGGGTAATGGACAGTTATAAATGGGTTTTAAATTTAGATAACATTACATAACATATTCCAGGCACATGGCATTGCATATAAGCATTGTTGCTGCAGAATGGGAGATAATATTGTTTAAGATCATCAACCCTCAGTACTCTTACTTCAAGTAATTTTTTATACATAAGTAGACAGAAGTGTGATCGTAGTATTGCTGAAAGGGGAGACTGCTTGTACGAAGCCTCTGTGCTTGTAATTTTTGAGTGTAGTTAAGACAATGTGTCTGTGTTTACCTACTCAAGCAAGCACAGAAAAGAAAGGTATTGGTAGTGATACCAGTTGTCCCACAGGCTAGAAAGCTTTTCTCATAGTACCAAAGTTATTCAGTTACCTGTTGATCCTCCAGCCCTTGTTCACTAACAACAGAGACTGGCAGATACAGGGTCTCCACATGCTGCCACCTCATCTGAACACTCTGCATGAGCTAATGTAAGTACAGTTTAATTCCTGACATGGATGCGAAAATTTTACCCCTGTCCTGACTGAATTTACTACCACTGTGGACTCATTAGCGAAGTGGTAGATTGTCCCTCTAAATATGAATTGATTTTGGTAAATACTTCAATTTTTATATTGACTCAAAAGGTTTCAAGTCTCTGTTTGAGGCATCATGTGGGATATTAATGGTGAGATGATACTTTCAAGTATATATACACATAAAAACACAAAACAATTCAAAAGTTAGTACTGTTTATTAGGTGTTACAGTTGCTGAGAATGAATTTTTACAAAGAACTGCCTGTTCACCTAAAATAAAAAATCATTAAGGGTCCTTTGCTGTGGATTAGAACCTGAATGCAGCATTGCAAAGCAGGTCACTTATTTTCCTGTACTGTTTTGGAAACTGTGGATTGCTACCTGCAATTCCTATTTTGCTGCTGAAATTTCAGATCGAGCCTTCCTGGAAAATATGTGGAAGAGCAGTCAAAGCCTACTGCAGTCTTTTTGAGTTTTGCCTTCAAAAGTTCTCTATTCGTGTCAAAAGATGCTGAATTCTCTGGGGAAAAAAGCAAGTCTTGAGTAGATGGTGGTCATTCAAATGTGGGTCATTTTGACGTATATCATAGACTTAAATTGCCATGAATAATTGTTGATAACAAACAAAACTTTGAGACTTTACAGCGACAAAATTGCTCCAGGGATGAAAGATAAAGAATCACAGAATATTCAGAGCTGGAAGGGACCCACAAGGGTCATTAAGTCCAACTCCTGTCCCTGCACAAGTTAAACCCAAGAATCAAACCGTGTGCCTGAGAGCATTGTCTTGAACTCTGTCGGGCTTGGTGGTGTGACCACTTCCCTGGGGAGCTGTTCCAGTGCCCAACCACCCTCTGAGTGAAGAACCTTTTTTTTGTTATCTAACCTGAACCTCCCTTGACCCAACTTCAGGCCATTCCCTCGGGTCCTGTCACTGGTTGCTGGAGACTGCCTGCCCTTCTACTTCCCCTTGCAAGGAGGTTGTTAAAAGAAGGCTTTCCCAAACTCTGTGAGGCATAAATGGAGCAAATAGATTGTATTTCTCCTTTGATAGTTCTCCTTTATAAATGCTGTCATTCAAAGCTAACGTGTTTCTCCAGTTTCTGATAATAGCAGTCTGATAGCGTGGGGGTCAGTGCAAAGCACAATAAAGCAAGTACAAGCAAAACGTAGTGTCAAGCTGCAGCAATTGATAAAATGTCTGAATATGCAGTCACAAATTGAGATGATAAAGTACACATTACTGAAGTTAGCCTGTAAAGTATCCAAATGCCAAGGTGATAAATAGTAAACAGTGCAAGCAATGGAGAGTCTGTGCTCACAGGCGAAGCACAGTGCTGCTGTTCTGTGCAGAAGGATCAGCTCTGATGCCTTCTCCTGTTCTTTTCACTTTTGCCATTTGTTGCTGATGGTGCTTGCAGAAGAGGCTGTTGGGAAAGTGTCCCACTTCTGTTTGGCTGGTTGAAGCCTGCTCAGGAGCATAAACACTGTTCCTGTGCTTTACCCTCCTGTGCCTGGGTAATTCCTCTTGCTCTGTCATTTCAGTGACAGTACAGCACTGAGGCTCTGCTCAAGTGTGTCGCTGGGACATGCCTTGGCAGTGTTCCTGTCTGAACAGTCACTACTGTTCTGGTCTGCTGGAACTCCTCAGTGTGAGTACAAAAGGGGCAGAATAGCAGGAAGTGCGAGTTGAAAAAAAGCTGTGAGATAAGGCAGCCAAGGAAAGCTGCACTCACTTACCTTCTGTTCCTTTGGCTTCTTCCTGTTGTGTCTTGCTTTGCCCAGCTTCAGGCCGCTAAGTTTCACTAGCTTTTCACTCATGTCACCATTTAATTTCTTAACTGATTGATACTATACATTTGAACAGGATGTGTGATTTGCATCTTGGATACAATAATATAGAACATTCACAGGCATCAAGAAATTAATGTATTATCGTGGCAGTATGTTTTCCTGGTGCTGGTCACTTAGTATATTAGGTTTTAAAATGTCTGTTGTAGCAGTAGCAATAGTATTAGACTATTTTTCTATGGGAGTAGTCTGGTTGTTCTTTCATCACAAAAAGATGACCAGTGTCTAGTTTATCTATGTGCAGACTATTTTATTGTCTCACAAAACAATGTCCCAGTGCTAGGATTGCTTCATTAAGTTTATGCTACATAGACATAATTATGCAGGAGCTAAGAATAGCTCATCTAATTGAAAGTAATGATTATAGAGAAAGAACGGGTTTGATTACTGTTACTAAGCAAGCACATACCATACAACCATTCATGAACTGCACAGAACACATATGGGATTATATGGTGTATTTGTTTTTATTAGCAGTTTCTTTTCCCCATCCTGAGTACAAATCGAAGGTGTTACATCTTATTTGCTCATTACTTTTTTCTCACAGACCTAGAGGGACCTGCAAGAAGGCAGCATAAGCTGATATTTATCCAGTAAATTATGACAAGCTAAGCTTTGACGTAGCATTCAGCATTTATCCACACACACATTTTTGGGAGGATGTAACTTAAATAAATCTTCTCCAGGCACCACAGATGAAACTGTCTATGTGGATTTTTATGTCTGTGTTTATACTAGTACCCTACAGGATTAAACATCCTTTTAGAAATGCAAAGTCTGCCATACTGTTAATCTCTTGATGCTCATTCTGGTTAATGCTAACATTTAATTCCTGCTTTGTTTAAAACACATAGAACTCTTCTTTATTCCTTGAAAATAAAACTGAATTTTTACAGTGAAGTTGTTGAAAGTTTTCATTTATATGGTTGCTGTTGATTAGTATCACCAGGCACATGGGATAAAAGTTGGTGCTACTGTAGTCCTCATAACTAAATTTTTTCTTACTTCAGTGTCAGTTTTCTACGAGAATGTTACATGAAAATTGATTAGATCATGAAATTTAATATATCTGGTTTAGGAATGTTATTAATAGCTCCAGAGTCTCAAAACATTCTGCTGGTTTGCCATGTTTAGCTTCCTCTCTGTTCTAATGAACCATTTCATAGCTCTAGGCTATGTGCTAATGCTGTAGAAGCATAGAGAGATCACTGCCATCAGGAATTTTAAAACAGATGACTGTTTGAAAAATGAAGTGGAGAAGAGGGGAAGATGGGACAAGCCGTGATGCAAGCCTGCAGTAACACAGCTATCAATTTGCACAGTCTGAAATCAGAGGCATTTGCACAAGCTGTTCTTGAAGCTTTTTAAGAAATACCAAAAAGCAAAAATTGGAAGCAGAGGGCAGATTACTTCATGGAAGTATTCCAGACTGTTGTCTCATCTCCAGAAAAGTTGCCTTTTTGGATTGTTTTTGGATTTGAAATTCAGTGAGTTACAAGAATTTAAAACTGTTAAGTCCCCCTTTATACAAATGCCTATTGAAGCATCAAACACATTTTCCATCCTATTCCTTTCTAGCATGGTCTGATTGTGGAAGAGTTTTCCCAGTTTTTTGGGCCAGCATACCTGAATTTTGCCTTTCAAAAATTTTGCCATGGCACCCAGCACTGAGCATTGACTTTGAAATGTTGTAAAAGTAGTAGGATTCCTCAGTCCCTTTGGACACCATATATCCTGGTCTCACAGTCTCATGCTCAGGAGTCAGTGTGGTAGCCCAGTCTGACTGTCCATACACTCTACATATTCTGGTAATGTGTGTTACAATCCTAGCCCCAGGTTTTGGTCAGATACTGTTTTTTTATATTTAGAATTTTAAATTATAAGCTTGGGCTGTAAATTGTGTCACTTGCAAGTAAGTGATAAGGATGGACTTGCAAGGATGAGGAGGACTGAAGAGCTGAGGGAAATAATGATTTGATTCTGAAATACTTTGGCTGATTTGCAGTTATTCACAGCAAGTGGGCATAAGAGCACACTATACAAGGTAGTGTATTTTAGCTGAGGACAGTAGTCCTTTGCTCTCACATTCTTGATGCAATTCATAAAAGACTCCTCTGCATATAAACTGTTTTCTACTTTGTACAGAACTGCACATGCAAGAGCTAAAGCTGATGCTGCGGATCAGGCTGCTCAGGCTGCTCGCCAGGAATGTGATATTGCAAGAGCAGTTGCCAGAGAACTTTCACCAAATTTCTACCAACCAGGTAATTGTAGAATGGACTTTTTGCGGCTGTTTTATTGCAGAGAAAAGAATTTGTGTTAAGTTCAAATGTTGATTTCATTTTGAATGTTGTCATTTATATGGAAATAGTAGTCACATGTAAGTCATGAAGAGTGTACATTGCTCAAGGAGATTTTGGGTTCAGTTTTTAATCATTTGCTGACTATTGCTTTGTATATAAACATTTGAGTATTGAAAAGTCAGTATCAAGCATATAACTTTTCTCAATATTCGGGACAGTGTCAAAGACAGACTTCAGAGAACATAAAAGAAATTTGTATTAATTCTATAATGTGTATAGTGGAAAGATCCTTTGCTTTTTTACTGTCCAATGGAATTCATGATAGTTGTGGTTAGCTAAGGCCTGAATTTTAGAGAATGTTTTACCATTATGCATACACATAACCTGTAAGGGAATCTTTGTCTGTTATGCCTGTGCTGCTCTGTGGAACATTTGTCCCATATTCAAGATAACACAGAATTAAATCTGTCTCACTTGTATCAGCACTGCAGCCCAGTTCTGTCTGTCACATAGTTTGGAAAGTTGGTATAGAAGGTAACAATGTTGGTTTTGCTTTGTTTTTCTGCTGTCTTTCCATGAGGCTAATATTTTTGTGTTCTACTCCTTAGCTTAAATTTGGATAGATAAAATGGAACTCCATTTGCCAATTTAATGTCTTTTCTTGCCTGCCCTTTCTTTCACCTGTCAAATTGAGTTGAGTCATATCTTGTTATTACTTTACAAGGACTTGCCTGCACTCATATGCTAATGTAATGTAACTCTGGGATTCATTTTTACTTACTGCCGTATTCTGCACATCCTTGTTTCAGACAAAAACCTACTTGTTCTTAAATGTACACATGCAGTAAATGCAGGCTAATTTCATGACCCACAAAATCAAAGAACAACATTCCTCAGCATTTTCTAAAAATGCACCTATTTCCTTCCATTTTTAGTTCAAGTTAACACTGTTAACTTGTTCCTAAATCTTTACAGTCAGCTTAATGAATACTTGTTTTTTTTCTTTATTCCTCAGTATTTGATTGTAGAGAGCAAATGTATTTTGGAGTTGGGATGATTGGGGTACTCTTGTTTTTATTCATTTAGTGCATAAGTCACAGGTTAGTCATCTGATTAGAATCTCCATTCCCCTTTCCAGTCTTGCAAACTTTCTTTGTATACATCCTGATATAAATTCATCTTCCTTGAAAATGGCAGTCCAGAACTGTAGGAAAAGCTCAACAGAACTGTTTCCCATAGTAAGACTTTGCTAGCTTTAAAACAGCATAAATATATGCCATTCACTGTCGGAAATTACCTGAATACCACCTCTCCTGTGGACACGTATTAGTGGCCCATACTTAGTTCTGTGAAACTCAAGTATTTTTCTTTTTTCATTATTTCATTCTTTCATCTGCTGCAGAAATCCCAATTTATAGCAGCAGATCATCTTGCCAGTCATAAGTTAAGAAGTCATAAGCTTAACCGTGCAAAGAATCGAAGCATTTGGAAAGAAAATATTTCAAAGCTGCCAAACCCTTGGAATAAAGAAATGGCTAGAGTACCTGAGTGAAAATGCAAACACCTGACAGTGTGAAGTTTGACACCAAGAAATCCCCCAGATCAAGAATTTCTCAGATGTCTTTTTTTTACTTCCTGCCACAGGAAGTGAAGTAGCATTGCTGACAAATTGGCCGAGATTTGGAGAGAGAAGGTGTAGGATCTTATTTTCCTCTCATTTAAAACTTTTATTCCAATTACAGAAGAGTTTGTGTCCCTTCCCCAGATGCAGCTGTATATGTATGCAGTGATGTAAGAAAACATTTCTCAGTTTACTTACTCAGTTCTTTATGTGGAAACAGCTAGCTACCTATCAAAAAATAAATACCTCTTCTGGAGTCAATTTTTAATTTCCTAATTATTTCCAAGATGTCCAAATACAGCATATTTGTACACATTTGGGAAAAACAGTAGTGAGACATTTTGTTCTGTCTTAGTGAGTGATCTCTGAATTGCTTGCAGCCTTAAGTCCATTTAAAATCTTGAAAATCTTTTGACAAAGTTCCTAAAATGGCTGTTTCCATTGCTTAAGTGACTGTAGGATGCCAAGATGTTAACTAAATTTCCATTATCCCTAATAAGCTGCAGCAAACCACCAGGTTCATACATTATTGTGATAATTTCAAATACTGTCATGTCAAAGATGTTTTGCAGCCTCAGTCTACATGATGCCTTTTTCAGATACATTTTTTCTGAGTGGTACCAGTTAACCATGAGACTCACTTGTACACACACTTGTTTATTTAAGCATTTCCCTAATGTCATGCCAAGAGTTACTGGACAATGTTATCATTAGCTTTTAGCATTTATGGTAATAAAATAGGTAAATATTTTTAAGCATTTACATTCACTCACAAAGAGCAGTAAATATCTGCATTTCAAATAGGATTTTTCATGTGTTTGAATGAAAACACAGTAACTATTGTTGCTTCCTAATGGCAGCTTCTTGGTTTTCTTCTGTTGCTTGAGCTTTTTGTTTTTACAGTATCTTTTTAAGTCTCTGTACATGCTGCTAAAAGGTAATGATAAGTATTGTGTCTTAGTCTCTGAAACTATAGTTAAGTGAAAGCTTTCCATTGTACTAAATTGCCTTGAAAACAAATTATCATGAAAAAGTGTAATTTTTCTCTTATTTCTTTAACTGCTTCATACTGTAGGCAAGCATGCTGTCAGCAGTGAATAAATGTATGTAATGTATCAACAAGTCTCTTGAAAGGGACACAAAAAAAGTGAAATACAAATACCTCTGTAAACAACAGTGAGGCATTTTTTTCTGTCTTAATGAGTCATCTCTGAATTACTTTCAGCCTTAAGTCCATTTAAAATCTTGAAAATCTTTTGATAAAGCTCTTAAATTTCACATTCCTAAAAAGCAACCTTCTGGGCCATTTAGCCTAGTATTACACACAATTCATAATTATAGTGAATGTTCATCAGTCATTGTACCAGGACAGTTCTTACTTCCCAATTACTTTCTCTAACGTTTTTCTTCTATGTTCATTAAGACATTCATCAGAAGCTGCCAAGAGGTTTTAGCTTTGTAATGTAGTTTAAAAGGAGACTGGAAGGAGAACAAAGCAGTAGGAAGCTAAGTAGCATCCAGTGGGTAAGAATAATAATGTCAGTAATGAGGTGCTGTAGATGTCTTGAGATTTCAGTTTCTGAGTGATTGATTGCCTCAATATTTGCATATAAGGGAAGCAAGTATGATTGAAAAGGTCAGAGCCATGGTGTAAGGACTTAAAGGTTGCAGGGGGCTGTTTTCCCTGAGCTTGTTCATGTTAGTCTCAGGCAAGACTCTGCTTCTGCTTTTGCTGTAGCAGAGATTTGGCTAGTGATTGATAATTATGAGGATGTATATCTCTATAGAGCCCTACTCACAAGGCTATATGTTTTGTAGATTTAATAAATGTTTCAGTCTTTATAGAGGCCATACTTAGCAAGCCTTTTCATCAACAAATAAAACAAATTTTGAGAAATCCCAGCACTGACCTGTTTGTTTCCTCCAGGCATCACTAGACTTGCAGGTGTGTCAAAAGGGAGCATACCAGGACAGCAAACAAATGAAACCTGAGTCATAGCCTCATTCAAGGGAGTCATCCAGGGACAGTTTGAGATTTGTCTTAGAGAAAAAAAGATAAATTCTGGTTTGTGTCTCATGTTAAAAACTAGAGCAAATGACTCCTGGGAGTGTTGTATCAAGAGTGTAACAGAAAAGGAGGGATTTGGACACCCCAGTAATTGTTCGAGTCTTGGACAAGATTAGTGGATGCTTTGACTTACCCATTCTTTCTATATTCCACAGACCATCTCTTGAATATAGTCAGGAGGTACACTGAAGTATGAACTTGCACAGACTGGACAGCTAAGCCATAATTGTCTGTGTGCATATATATCCTGCAGCAAATGGATACTGCTCTTTCATTCAGTTTGGTTGAATAACATTTGATTAAATGAAAGAAGGGTAAAACTACTCTGCTGCAGGGTAAGAGCAGACTGGGCACTTTACCATGGAGCAATTAAGGTCTGGAAATTCAGATCTGAATTGTTTTCTGGCAGATTATTTGTCAGGCCAACCAGCTGCCAGATGAACATACATGGATCACCAAACACAATTCATCCAGCCTTTGACCTCCTAAACAAGGAAGGAGAGAAATCAAGGATCAGTTCATCAGTTAAAACTGTCTAAAGAGATGGACAGAATTTCTTTAGGTGAAATATGTAAGGAAAGATTTTCTTTGACAAGAAGATAAGAATAAGAATTTGGCATATTTTACCAGTATTTTTTGCTATAATGTTTGGTTGCTGTTAAAAATATCAGTATTAACATGCTGAACATTGCTAGTTTCAGAAATAGGCATTTTAAGTTTATGGTAAGGCAATTTCTAATGACCTCTAATGCTCCAAAGAGCAGTTTTGGTTTATATTCTTTTTTGACCAATGGTGGATGTCTGTAGCCTCAGAAAAAAACATGTCCTTCCCATCCTTCTCCTCTCTGCCATTGCCACCTCCTCCAGTTCACAAAATTCAAACTCCATATGGACAGGAAAAGAGATTTCTGGCTGATGCTAATTAACTGGAATGTCCTGGCTAAATGCATATGGGCCAGGGCAGATATTTTTATTTAAAAAGCCAATTACAATGAGCCTTTTGCCTGATTAAAGTTAGCAGCCATGCCATCAGTTTGTGCCTTAAAGCATACGGAAGCTGGCTAGTTATTCTTAGTCATACAAGTGCCTGTTAATTTTCTGAATTTATTCTACATATGGCTTCATCACCCTCACACAACTGTTGTTGGGATGCTTGCTATGCCATTTTTTCTCTACATTTTTATTGCTTCCATCCTCTTTGTACAGAACTCTAGAGAAGCTAGAGCCTGTCTATGTATTCTAATGCACTTCTGTTGTATCTAGTAATCAAAGAGAGAAGGTGCATTAAAAGAAAAGGTATCAGGTTCAAGCTTTATTCTTGTTCTCCCCTTTCTTTTTATAACTCTTGTCATACCAATCTTCACAATTGGACTTTTAAATGTATCACCAGGCTCTCCATGCCCTAGGTGGAGATGCCCCCACCCTTCCACATCTTTCTTCTTGCCCAGTGTGAGACCTATCCAGCTTGCTGCAGTCTGCACCCATCCTGCCACACTGCCATGCACACATGCTGACTCAACCCGCTCTGCAGCGTTCCTGCATGCATCTGGGACAGGAGAGCATGCCTGGGAGAAGGCAAGGAAAAGAGAGTTTGCAAAGGCGTAGCCTTAATTCTTAGTATGCTTTCTCAGTCTCGCCAAGATACTTTTGAGTCACATAATCAAATTATTTGCTTGGGGGGGAAAAGTGCATAATTAGTTTTGAGCAAATTAACTTTTAAAACTAATAGCAGAGAACCAGTTTCCTGTAGAGAGAAAGCTGTTACAATCACTGTAATTTTCACAGGCTTGCATTAAGTACTGATCATGTTAATTTGCATCTAGATCAAACTTGTTGCTTAGTACAGGCTACAGGATCTGACCATGAAGCTAGCTAGAAATCTGGACTAGCTTCAGCACTGTCTTGGCTATGTTGCTATCTTGAAATAGCCTCTTCAATTCTAGCCTAGGTATACCTGTTTAATCTGCCACTTTGGGATTGTTAATTACAGGTATAATCTGAGAGAAAGAGGTCAGTGCTGCATCAGAGTTTTATTTGCCTCCTTTCTCCTGTTAAAAATTATTTGTTTCCTCCCCAAAAGAACCATTCCTTCCAGGACACAGAACCTGCCTACTGTTGGCCTGCTCCAGTGAATTTCTATATTGGTCTGTCACAGTGTCCAGCCAAGGACAAGATGAAGTAGAGTCTATCACATGGGAGTATTATCGCAGTGTCAACATTTCCATTATAAATCCTATTTATAACTGCGTCATAAATATTTGTTCCATGTTGAAATTCAGCTAACAATGTCTGTACTGAGAACTTTCGTTACAGTGCTAATTTTTACTAGAGTATGGTGATCTGTTTTGAAAGGGTTTTGTTATATTGGTGAAGGTTTTAATTGTGGTGAAAAAAGTTACGTTTCTCCTGTTATGTTTATAAATTTTACACCTTTGCACCTGTGCTGGTTACAGAGCCTTGTGCTACTTGACCAAAAGCAGTTAATGGTTGCTGTGGGCTTTTTTTGCTGTTGTTTTTATAGGAAATGGAGAATGAGAGATGTATTCCAGAGGAAAGTGTAGACCATTACGGAAAAATAATCTTTGCAGCTGCATTCTGTGTTTGTCAAGGCCACAGAAAAAGATGGCTCATACACATGGCATTCCAAAAAAGTAGGGAGACTATAGAGAGAGATCTGAAAAACAAAGATCTTATTCTTATTATAGACCTGAGTAAAGTAGTATTGTTTGGTATGATCTAGAAGACCATGCTGAGAATTTGGAGAAGATGAAGATTTCTATCTATTAGTTTTGTAACAGTTATTCACTCAGATCATAATCCAAACAGGAGTCAAACCTGGAACTGAAACACATCCAGCATGGAATTGGTAGTTGAATTTTTTTGTACGGTGAGAGTAAACAGGATGAAGATTGTAAAAAGAGAAGGTGGAGAGACCAAGAACAGAGTAATCTGAGATTATTGTCCTTGAAAATATAGTTAAAGATGAAAGCAAAATAAGGGTGAAGTAAAAAGATGAATCACAGATTTTAACACAGGAGAAGGAGAATGGCCTTCTTTGCCAAAGGAGGATGAGAATAGAGTACTGATACTGAGATATGTCTAAAATAGCAGAGACTCCTCAGAAAGTATCAGACGAAGAGCTGAAGGTATTCTGTTAGGGGCAGTTGCCAAACTGTGAAGAGTATGGGCTGGTTTTGGAGAAGTGGAGCAGTAAATTAATATTGTAAACTTAGCCTTTAGAAATGAAAACTTTCAGCACAGATGTGAAGGGAATAAATGACACTGTGTGAGGTCAGAATGTTAAGTGGCATGATGACTGGGGTTTCTCTTAAAATGCAAAAGATCAAGAATATACTGGAAAGAAGCCAGAATAGTATGCAAGACAAAGCAGATCACATACCCTAGTTTTACCAGAATTAAATTGATAGTCTGATTTCTATAGTTCTGGCACATGCAATGCAGCAGTCAGTTCTGTTAGCCCACTTCAGGCTCTTACGCTTCATAATTAATTCCAATGATAGATATAAGAAATTAATTATCCTGAAAGTGTGGTGCAGCTTAATGAGTACTGTGTCTGAAAAATACTGGATTAACCCTCAACCCTCCAGGAAAATTCATAAAGTCATATATTTCAAAAGCAGTAAATTTCAAGTCTCTTTATTGTACTCCTATTTTTGCATCTTTCAAGTTCATGATTTCAAGGGGTTTTTCTATAAACACAGGGGGATAAAGGAGACTTCTAAAAAAATCAAGTCTGACATCATATAATCATTAATCCCTTTGAAATATCTAGAGTTTTAAGTAAAGGCAGTAATGCGTATCTGAATCTGTTCCTAGAACTGGTGGAGTCTGAAACTGTAGTTATTTCCATGCTTACTTTGCCCATCTAAATCATTCAAATGCAATTTTGGTTGTTCAGTGACATATTTCACGTCTTACCAGTACTGAGCCTTATTGGCACATATTCCACAGGCATAAGAAGTGTTGACATCTAGAACCCAAGCCCTGCATGCATATCCTAGGCTCTGCTTTTTTATATAGTGGAGAGGAGAAGGGTGTCCAGAGAAAAACAGTGCAGGCATTGTTTCTTTATCAAATAAGGATCTTTTAAAAGGCAGAAGTTAGAAGGGCTTTCACCTGGGTTTTTAAATTTACCAAAAAGCAGTACTATTGCATT
Source organism: Acanthisitta chloris (assembly GCF_000695815.1). Lineage (NCBI taxonomy): Eukaryota > Metazoa > Chordata > Aves > Passeriformes > Acanthisittidae > Acanthisitta > Acanthisitta chloris. The sequence continues at coordinate 51,091 of NW_008650902.1, read as the reverse complement.
GGAAAACATCTGACAGTGTTACTGGGAACTGGGTTGCTTATGTTAAAAGTTTTGATGTGGAATAGAAAGGCAAACCCACGACCACTTTGCAAGAGGAGAGGTTATACTAAGAAAACAATTAATATTATGAGCCTTAAGTATTTTAGCTTTGATTGTAAAGCATTACTGCCAAATTATTTTCAGGTTTGATCCTGTTGTTAATAAAATATAGTGTATTTTCCTGTTTAGCTAAAATACAAGACATGCCAATTACTAATCTTTAATGTTTTCAAAAGGAGAATAAAATGTGTTTAGATAGTTTTCCTGTCTGATTGCAATGGGAATACTGGAGGTTGATGGTGTGAAAAAAAAATACTAAATGAAAATGAAAAATGACAAGAAGAGAGAAGCCTGATAAAGTCACAAGGCAATTGGTAATCTTCACATCGGGCTAATGTCTAGCCAGATACCATGGATGATATGTTGCATGGTTGTATAATATGGTTGAAAAGCATCTTATTTAAAGAGGAAATGGCTTCAAGTTGTGCCAGGTGAGGTTTAGTTTGGATATTCGGAAATATTTCTTCACTGAAAGGGTCATCAAGCATTGGAACAGGCTGCCTAAGGGAAGTGATTGAGTCACAAACCCTGCAGGTATTTAAAAGACATGTAGATGTGGCACTTGGCCACAGTTTAGTGGTGGAGTTGGCAGTACTGGATTAATGGTTGGAGTTGGTTATCTTAAAGGTCTTTTCCAACCTAAATGATGCCAAGATTCTATGAAAAATAAAGTTGTCCATCACATTCCACAGATAGCTGAAAGTGGATGCTACCATTTGCAGCAGTAGTTACTCACCAAATGCAAGCTAGTTCACAGAATTGTCAGAGCCAGTATTTAAACTGAAGACAGTGACTTGCTCCTCAAAAGTACTCTGAGAAGGCCTTAAGAAGGTCTGGCAGACTCAGCCAGTTGGAGAGATGTGAATGTGCTCCTGTTGAGGTCAGTTGCCAAACTCCCATGGAGCAGGATGATAGCCATGCACTTGAAATGGGATACGGTAAGAGAAGTAGCTAATAGCCTTCCAGGCTGTATGTACAGAAGCACGTCATGGAGAAGAGGCGTAATGGTCCCTTCTCTGCGTGATCCCAGTGACACTGAGTCTGAAATACTGTGTATAACTTTGGGGATCATCATATCAGAAAGATGTGGACGTGCTGGGAGAAATGTAAAGAAGTGTGGATTCTACCAAGTAAAAACAGCTATTTTGCCACATTAACAGTCTCTATATATATTTAAAATTCCTCTTTTCAGAGAACACACAGTTGTGATGAGAACAGGATTACAGCCTTTCACTTCTGCCCATCCTTTAGGAGCTTAAAGAACACTACTGCTGCAGTTAACAGCTGCCCCAGTGCAGCTTGGATGAAGTAAAGTAGTCTCTAGATTTGCTGTGAAAAAGCTAAAATCTTACCTTCTCAGTTATCTCATACTAAGCAGCCTGCAGGCTTAGAAGCATTCAAGTAGATTATAGTACGTGTGTTATTTAACTGGGATCAGTCACATTAAATACAATGTCTGTATATTATCTAGCCTGGAAAAATGAAGCCTGTCCTAGATTCAGGACTCATATGCATCACCATATAATTTTGTCAGATATTTTTTGAACTTCTATCAAGTATTCATCAGTAGAGAGGTAGGGTAAGTAAAGTAAGCCATAATGAAGATTGCTGGTTAGGAAAAATTTCTGTGTCCATAAGCTGATGTCCCAGTGAGGTGTTAGTGATAGCTGTGCAGCACTCATAGTGCTGTCTTTCAGGTAGGATAAAACTGTTAGATTTTTCTGATGGTACTGAATGCAGAAGTATAAGGGCCTACACACTGTAGCCTACTATGCAGATACTATTAGGAATTTTTGCCCTGTTTTGGAAATGCCACAGCTGCTTCAATCAGCTACTAATGCAGTAACAAAAATGGAGCAGAGATTGGATTTATAGTCAGAATAAATATATTGTTCTTGGTGCTGACTGTGGGCAGTTTTTGAGATTCATTAACCTATTTTTCCTGACTACAGATCTTTCAGTGTGTATATGTCTACTCTATAATGATCCCTTTAGAAATATTTTGAGGAAGAAAATCTTAATTTTAGGGGTTCTTTTATCCTTAATCATTCTTTAATTTTTGGATAATACAAAAATGAAAAAGACAGAAATACTGTGTGGCTTCTATAGCAGGTGTTAATGGTAGGGAACTCAAATGAATTTCAGATTTGGAGGAATTGATAGGAAGGGAGAGAAGAGGCAGTGTGGCTTTTGTACAGATAGAAATTGCATTAACATCTCTGTTTCGTCATCCTACTGCTAGACTCACAAGTTTGTGATGTTGCCTGTGATGTGAATCATTTGGTGGAAATCCATTTCCTTTTCTGTTGCCATCACTGTCGCTAGCAACTGAAGTTTGTGTGCTTGCGAGTAGGCGTTTTGGTGTTTTCAGGAAGCATTGTGAGATAACATAGTGTCATATACTTTTCACCAAATACCTGTGTGAAACATGGAGAGACTAGCAGTAAAGTAGTCAGTTCACAGGCCACACCAAGAACCGTATTGTGCTGTGTAAATATCAGAGCAAACACGGAGGAGGAGAACTAGCCTTGGGTTTGGCCAAAGCATGTGCATGTCTCTGTATGTGAGGCTAGTAAATAAGTAACTCAGGCACTTCTGATCTCTGTCTGGTCTGTGGCGGGAAGCATTTGATGTGGGTTTTGAGAAGGCCCTGTCGCTTTCATTGATGTCAAAGTCTGGAAAATAAAGTACTGGCAGATATTTTAAAAGTAGTAGATACGTGTTCCAGCAAAACTACACAGAAGTTGTTTATGATACTGCACAATACTGTTTCCTGGGCAGATATAAAGAAAGTAGTTGTAAGAGCAATCTTGATACACAGGAATTTGTGTTTGGGGTTCTTCTGGACAAGACACTTAGTAAGCAAATTCACTGGTAGAATACCTACAAGTGGTAGAATACCTACTTTGCTTAGCAAGAAGGGAAGGTTGCATTTGAGGCTGCTTTAAAACCTGCTTGTATTTAGTGATGCTACCTTTTAAACTTAGTCCTAGGTGGAAGATTTGTGTATTCTAAATTTTACATTGCTGAATGATGATGTGGCTCTGTCAGGTTGTGGCAATAGTATAATATCACATTATGTGCTATCTTCATGTTATATTTTTCAGTCACGTTGGTAGTATATGGTTTGAAGGGCAGCAGGCTGCCAGATCAAATCACAGCGGTTCCATAATAAGTTCAAGGAGGCATCATTCTCCATGATGTTCATGGATTTAGTGAACACGTAGCTGTTGGCACATGCTAGTTTCAGTGTTTCCTCCAGTGAAGTAGGAGAAGGAAGACTACTGGTAATACTGCTTAAGGAAATGTCAATGCTAACAGAATGTGAAGCCCTAGAAGTGCAAGCTGGAGAAAACTTCAGCAAAAGGAAGATGTGTTCAAGGAGGGAGAAGGAGGAAATGAGGAGTTGCAAGTAAGAGTGAATTAAGAAAGACCAGAAAGCAATCCAACTAGTAAACATATTTTAGAGTATTTTTTTGATTATGAAACAAAAAATGCACTCTTTCTCCCTCTTGTTTACATTGTAGTTTACTTTCCTGGGCAGCTGTGGTGCCTCCATGCTGGGGATATTAAGTCCAGCAGGAAAAAAAAAGGAAAGTATTGTAAGGCAGCCAAATGGAATTTTAAAATTGATTCAGGCAAGATTTTTGATTTGCCCCTAGCTAGGGAAGCTGCTTACTCAGTTTAAAATGTTGATCATACCTCACCAAAATGTATTTGCCATCAGAGGCTAAAAGTTAAATCAGGCATCTAGACTTGGGTTTCTTCTACATCTCACCAGATACCGTCAATAATCCCTTCCATTTCAATTCTCCTTTGTGACTTGCTTTATTTTTAAACTTTAGCAAATGTGGTTTTTTATTCTCTAAAGCATTCTCTAGTACAGTTACAGAGAGCCATTATTCCAGGTGGCATAACCAACTTTAGGTGCAGCCAAAACAGGGCAGCAGAGCTGGTAATATGTGATTTTGAATTAAGGAATTATTAGATAACATATATATGCATCACTAGGAGCAGGACATTTCTTTTTAAGGAAATGCCACATCCAACTTGCCCTCTTACTGTCCGGGGAAAAGAAATCTTACATATATTGCTGCACATTGACCCAGCTGTGAAGGAGCTGCACAGTTCCATGCCCTGTTGCTAAGTCACTGTATCCATAAGAAGGACACTGCAGACACTTGGGGTGATAGCCTCTTAAACTACCATTAGGAAGGTTTTCTTTACAAAGAGGCTGGTCAAACACTGGGGCAGGCTTTTCTGGAGAGGTTGTTGATGCCTCAAGCCTGTCAGTGTTCAAAAGACATTTGGACAATGCTCTTAATAACAGACTTAACTTTTGGTCAGCCCTGAATTAGTCAGAGAGTTGGACCAAATAATCATTCTAGGTCCCTTTTGACTGAAATGTTCTGTTCTATTCTATTCATATCTAAGTCAGACAGAAGTCATCTTTCAGAGCCCTATGGCTCTTCAAGCACCTTGTCTTATATCCAGTAATTTCTCTATGGCAATGATCCTTACCCATTAATTTCCAGCCCTATTCAGTCTCACTTCAGTCTGCCAAGATGGCAGACAGGGCTGCCAAATATTGCTAACACCATGACCATATCTCTGCTCCACTGAGCTCATAACACATTTTACACATGACATTGCACAGGCCTCCATTCAGTTGGGCTGAATTCCAGCCAGCAGCCTAGCAGTGAAGAGCTTTCTTTTGTTCCCTGTTACCACTATAACCTTCAGAAAAATTAAGAATAAAACAGAGGAAGTACTAATGATATTAATTATAGTTCTTCCCCTTCCTTTCACATCTCTACAATGAAGAAATAATAATAAACCTTATCTTTCTAAAATTTACTGAATATAGTTATTTGCACTTTGGTAATTACTCACCGAAGCACTTCTTTTAGGAGTCTGATAAATTATTATTTTTAGTTCCTTCACCTACAGTTACCATGCCGAATGCTAAGGAATTCTTCTAAAATGGATGTCCTATCCTGAAAAATCCTAATATAAGGAAAAAAAGGTCTTATATTAATTGATCCTCTAATGGATCACCTAGCTTTCCAAGCTTTATTAATGTTCATCAGAGTAGCAAATAAATCTTATGAGAGCATAGATCTTGTTGCCAACAGTGGTACATTAGAAAACCATCAGAAACATCAGAAGGCAACAAACCAGATGGTTTTTGCTGGCTTATTTCTTGAAGAGTATATATCAACCTCCAGGGCCAACACAGAACTATGTATTTCATTTACGCACAAAAGACTTCAGCTTTTGCTTCAAAACCATATCATGCCCTAGTTTTGTACTAGGATATAATATGCAGGAAGAAACTTACTCATCATTTACCATTTCCTTCTCTTGATCTTTGAATTTTGATTCAGTAGACAGTTCTCAGCTTTTTCATGAGGATGACATTTATGAAGATAAGTGACGAATGTGTGGCCAAAGTGCTCTGTTGACTTTTGATTACTCAGAAGACTTGCATTCCAGTCCTAGTTTTGACAAAGGTTTCCTGTGCATCTTCCCAAAGATTTAGCAAAGCTTTGAGCATACCAGTGCTCTATTAAGAGCTGACCACTGAATTCAGAAAGGTTTTTCAGATTATACATGTGCTTTAGGTTGTGATTTCCCTTTGGTTTAATTTCCCCATCTGTAAAATGGGCTATTGGTTTAACCTTTTGTATTGTACGTATAGATAGTGGACTTTTCAGAGCAGGATTTCTCTCTTCTTTTTTATATAGAAGTGTTCAATAGTTTACTAAAAAGAGGCCTCTAATCTTGGAAGGTTTGCATATAGACAGCAGTATTCTGATTGAGCAAATAGCTGTGGTGGTGTCACCATTACCCCACAGAGAATCCTTAAACCTTACGGAGAAGATAGAGCATCTTTCCACTAACAGTTTGTATGTGTGAACAACATTAAGATGTGAAGTCTCTGTTTCATGGGTGGAATTTATCTATAAGCGCAACATAAATTTTCTTGTAATCATGAAATTATGATTTCATTTCTTACTTGGGTTTTTATTAATAACCCTATCTATTTGTTAGCTCTTTATGTACCACTAAAGATAGTTAGGTTGCATCACACAATGTGTGCTTTAGTTTAAAAAGCAGAAATAAGCACATGCTTACCTAATAGGTTCTTCCAATATACCTTGAAATTGAATCACACCATTTCTGCATCAACAGTACTTTAAATATTATATTCTTTAAAGATTATATTCTAGAGCCTATTAGTGGCATTACAATCTTTTTTTCTTCTTTCAGTAGATTTATAAAATTGTAATACGAAAAGTTTGTTTTTCCTGAATTGCAAGAATTGTAAGACTGAAGTGGAAGAAGTATCATGAAGAAATTATAAGATGTTTATAAAATTATTTATAAAGTTGCATTTTTTTTTCTTCAGGAGAAGTGTTTTTGTTTGGTTATTGCTGGTTTTTTACAGTAAAATTGTACAGAATAAGATCTAAATGCTATTTCTATGTATTAAGAAGGTGGGTTTTCCATATTTTTCATTTATCTCTGAAAAATGAATAGAGAGGACATGTCTGAAGAACAAAATCAGTCTCCACAGTAAATAGCATGTCAGTCTCTAGGTTTTACATATCATTTTGGGAATTATAGTCTCATCTCTAATTCCAAATTAGCATTTTTGCATGGGGCATATATTTACAGAACCTTCCATCCAAAATACTTTTGACTGATTTAAATGAAGGAGAAGGGGAAGGAGGATCCTCACTTCTTGTGCAGCAGCCAACCAGTTTACAGCTGGTCTCCATCAGGGGACTGGACACATCCAGGTGCCAAGGCTGCTGGAGTCTACAGCCTGTGCTTTCCTAAAGGGTCTTACAGGAACCTCCTTCAGTCACGTCTGAGTCCAGGTCTGCAGGAACAGGCATGTTGTGTCATAGTATGGTGAGAGCCTGTTATCTGTATTGCAGTGTCTCAAGCTTAGCTCAGTGAAACCTGCTCTCTGAAACCTCTTTTGCTGCTCTCAGAAAGTTGTTTCTAACAGAGTCCTAGTGGAGTTTCTCACAACATACCCTCCAGGAAAGAATGCATCTGACACTGTTAAAATGTTTACTGTGGAAATTGCTTGTTGATATGAACAGAATTCCCTCTCACAAACAACTGTGATTCAGGGACAAGCTCTTAAACCTGAGTGTCTGTTAACATGTGGACCAAGTAAGGTGTTGCAATATGTCCAGGGTTGTACAGGCATACATGGAAAGTTGCAAAAGAGTGGCATGCAGTGAAGTAGTTCTTTTTTAAAATACTGTTATACAGAACTAAAATGGGCTAGAATATAGTGTGGTTTAGTTTGCATAGTACTATTTTTACTTCAATATTCAAGTAAGTTTTAATTCTGTAAATAACAATTTTTGTCATAATATTAGAAAATTCCAGAAGTGTTCTTGTGTTACTTGAAAATTCATTGTCCTGCACTCCTGCCACAAAACATCAGAATTTTATTTGGTTCCTGTAGTACTGCAGAAGTCCTTTTTGACAGTTAAAAAAGTATTAAGTTAATTTTAAGAACATAGAAATTGTTATAATAAAATGAGGTGAAAGTTCATTAAATTACGGATATAAGATTTCTGGCATGTTACTCAGTTGTGTATATTAACTATGGAATTCATAATTTCTTCTTGAAGGATCAGTACTGTAGGGAATCCTAGTGCCTTTGACACTTCCTGAGGTCATTCTCATTCAGTCCCACCCTTTGCTGTATCCTCATGTTTTCTCTTTTGCAAAGAGGCCAAAATATGTGAAACTGGCTGGATTGAATAGGCAGAGGTATGAGCTGAAGCTCATACATGAGTGTGTGTGTGTGTATATCGATACATACACACACACACACCCCTTTTTCCTCACTATCCTTTGCATTCTGCAATTCCTCTCAAGCTTCAGGTTTCATCCTGATCTGATCAGGAACAAGGTTCTTTCTTAGCCTTCTTGGGAAACAGTGGCTGCATTTACAGTGTCCTGCAAGATGACATTTTCAGACACTCCTTGAGCCACAGCCCTGCAACAGCCCAATGCTGCCAATATGTATGTCTCACTGGGCCATGGGGAAAAGCATGTGGCTGTCACCTCTTTAAAAATGCTGTGGCAGAACCAGGACATCCTTCTCTTCTCATTTACAGGGCTGGCCATGCTGTCACATCACTTACTGGAGCCCTTCCAGGAGGAAGGACACAATACACAAGAACTTCACAAGAAATTCTAGATTTAGAACAGATTTAGAACTAGATTTATGAATGTGTCTTCAACCTAGCCTAAGCTTTCCTCACTCCACAGGCATCAATGGAATGCTGTTCAAGCAGACCATCAGACAGTGTAAGACTCTACGTACATACATTGCACACATCTACCCAGTCCTTTGGTTTTCAGAGGCTCTTCCCCCCAGATGCTGGCTAACTCACATTTTAATGGTACTGTGGAGCTACTGGCATCACAACAGCTGTGGGAGCCAAAACCGCCCCTGGCTGACCTTCAGCCAGCAATGGTGCATCAGTTTTGATCTGATGGTAGCACAGCCAGCATGTCACCATAAGAAAACACACAGGTTCATCCACAAAGGAAACTTAGCTTTATTTGGTTAGATAACATTTCTTGGTTCTGCTTTCCAGACCAGATTCTCCTTAGGCACTCAGATGTATTGTGTCTAGGACTGTATCTACTGGTTGCTTGAACTGCAAACTGAAAAACTCTCTGTGTTTATTTCCTAGACAGATGACCCCACTTTACCTTCTTCCCACCCTTAAGTCCTATTCTCTTCCCTATTAAGATCAGCCAGCTAAGAAATCTTACAGGATCAGATGTTAGTGACTCTTTCCAAATTCTCTTGGTCCTCATTCCTTTAAACTCCTGCCATAGACTGTTCCTATGCTGAAGAAAAGGACTCCCTTCCCCATGTCTGTAGTGTTAGTTAATGCCTTTAACAAAGGAAACAAGGTAAGTCCTGACAAGTATTCTTAGTCCTCAGAAGGGAGCAGGAACTGAATTCTTGCTGCTTGGATTCACTGGTTCAGACAGGTGCATAATCCAATTGTATTGAATCAAGTGAACAGACATTTAAAAAGTACTTGAACAATCTCCAAAGCTAATTTCAGCATAGAACCAAGAATTTGAGTGTTGTAAAGACCTGCCTGGCAAGATTGGAGGCAAGGGATGTATCTCTAATAGCCATATGTGAAGTACTGGGGTGTAGGAGGGAGGGCTGCTGTGCTATGTTAAGGCAATTGCTGAATGTCTGGTCAGATGCCCTCAGATGTTACGTGAATGCACATGGCTACAGTTTTCTCTGGTGGGGCTCAGTGTCACTTAGCATCAAATATTGCCAAATATCCAGTAAAAACAAGGCACTGTTAACTTGTTGAAACTTAACTTTGGGAAGTTTCAGTTAAATATTATATTTTTGTTTGGTTTAAGTTTTTCATTTGTCACTCTACCAGTCTCTTGGGGAAACATGGGCAGCTGAGACCATGTGCTCCCTTCTTGTTTCACAAATTCCAGCAGAGTTTGGAGGTCTTGTAAGGAGAGAGTTTCTCTGGCCAGCCTTGGGAGGCTTTTAGTTTGTCATAGGAAAGAAGCAGAGTCGGATCACATTTCTGAGGTCCAGATGTTTTCCTTATGAAAATGTCATCAGTTCATCAAATGCCATCAGATATTAGTAAAAGTCAGATCTTTCCAAGTATTGGACAGTAGAGAGCTGTCACAGGATGTGAATTTTTGGGATAAGATCAGGTGCCATTTAAGCAGCATTGTAAGACTGAAGAGATGGTATTCCAATTGGATGCTTCCACCACAGCAATCATAAAGACCAAGTTAATGTGCATGTGTATGTATTCATAATAAACAATAATAGCAATTTGAGAGCTCTGTGGCTTGGGCTTAAAGGTTAAGCAGGGCTCTTTTAGTTATCCTTTTCTCTTTACACCCCTAATTATATCTAATGTGAAAAGATGAGAAAACAAAAGTTTATGTGTGTTAAAACCCTTGGCATTACTTTATGTATCTCAGCCAAGTTGGAAGGAAATCCCCTACATGACAGAGAATTTTGTGACTGGTGATCGTACCTGTAACTTCATTTATGGAAACTTTTAATCTGTGTTGTGCTGCCTTTCCCTTTTACCAGGAAGATTATAAAAAGCTGTAAGAACCAAGCCGCTTGTTCTCTCCCTCTGTGCAGGCTTAACTCCTCAAAACTTCCTCCTCAGATGTCATTTGGGAACAAATCCTGGCTTGTCTGTGTCTAGCCTTCTTTCTTAACAGCTCCCTGTTTCCACCCCTGGTTTTCAGAGATGCCAAAAATGTTGTGATTTTCCTGCTCAAAAGACCTTGCATGCCGAGTAATTCTTCTTCTCAGCAATGCTTACTTACCAGATGACTCAGTAACTTCCAAAAGCTTCATGCTGCTCTTCCTTCCTCTCATCTTCGCACTGCGTAGTGATGCATATGCTTCTGGCATCTGTAAAAACACTGTATCTGCCTGACACAGCTAGAGCCTCCTTTAAACTCTGAAGGAGAAAAACATGTACAGACATTCTTCTCTGCGCACAGAATTTCTCTGTGGCATAAAACACTGATAAGCCTCACAGAATAGTAAAGGTTGTAGTGCTAGCAAAGGATAGAAGTGGAGAAACAGTTGCAATGCATTTGTCAGAAGCCACTTTTGAACATAGAGAAAAGTTGTTGCAGTTCTTTCTTCACAGAGCTCCTCAACTTCTGACTTCTTAGGGAACCTGATCCTGGATTCTGGGATGTGACCTCTAGTAAGAAAAGCAGAAAATGCTGCCCACAATACAGACAGATTTACAGCAATATTGTTTCTTCAACAGAGTGTTTGGTCAAGTTTTAACATAAAACAACTAGATTTGACAGCCAAAACCCAGAGCACAGCATCTCAGCCAGCTTGTGTTTATGTTAGCAGCTGTATAGAAATGCACCTTGATACGTGAGTCCTAGTGGTCAATGTGCTTATGGGTGTTTAGCTAGGATTTGGGGAGAGGATATTCTTCACACTGGCTGCTCTGTAAGTATTTCTCTAGTGAATGTGAGAGAATGTTTTCCTACCTTCCTACCTAGTCTGTGTTACTGATTATAGTGGTTAACCTGTGTCTTCACATGGTGAATGAATGGGTCAGGAAGACAAAGCCAGTGTGTGAGACTTCAAGGTGCATATATATGTATATAAGACAATCTGACATTTGCACAAAGGGAAAAAAATGTGATTCAAGCCTTATTTCCTGCAGGCTGTAAGAACAGAAGTGGTGTTTCATTCTGATGGTTAATTACTTCCATATCAAGCAGATACTATATCATGAGGGTAGAATTTCAATTAGTTGGAGTAATTAAGCAAAACATACCTCAAAACATACCTTTCCAAAGAAGAACAAATGCTAGACACATAAGGTTAGTCTTCAGTCACTCAGGCTTCACTCAGAGACAATTTATGTCCTGTGACCCTTCGCAAACCTGAAGACACAGAGTGACTGAAACAAGTTAATAAGTGGTCCCAACTATTACCAAAAACGTGCAGTAAGTTCAATGACTGAGCAATTTATAGTAAATGACTATGGATGTCATTAAATTTTTGGTAACATGTACTCCTGCCAGCATTTTTCCAAGGCAGTCTAGTCTGACATCCCAATGCAATAGTTTTACTGAAAAGTCTTATTTTTGTTCTAATATTAATATTTCTGTAACACTGTTTTTCAGGCCCTGATTATATCAAACAAAAATTTCAAGAAGGAATGGATGTGAAAGACAAATCTGATGAAAAAGTTCAGGAAAAGCCACCTACCCCAAAAGAGTCACCTCACTTTTATCGGAAAGGTACTACACCCCCTCAAACCCCAGAAGCAAGTCCAAGGCATAGTCCTTCTGTTTCTCCTGAGGCTTCTCCTTCAAAACAACCGAAAAAGCAAAGCTCCAGTTCCGGGGCAAGACTCAGTCAAGACAAAAAGCTTTTAGCCATTGAGAATATAACACCCACAACTAACAAGCCTTTATATGCAAAAGCACCAGTGAAGGAGGAAGTAGCTGTGAAACACCAGCCAAAGTTTTCAGCCCAGCACAATCCCACCAGCACAGAGAATGGGGAGCTGCATGGTCACTACCACGGCTATTATGTAAAATCAAATCCAACAGCACTTCCACATGAGCTCAGGGAAGAAGATGAATATGGCAACCCATCACCATCAACACTTGCACGGATACCACCCTCTCAGAAGCCAAGTCCTGCTAGATCTGGGGGTAAGCCAGATGCCAAAGAAAACAAACCTGACACAAAAATTAAGAGATCAGAATTTGCTGCACCAAAGAATCCAGCTAATAATGAGTCACATTCAGCGGTGGAAAAAGCAGTAGGAAACAGCTCGGTAAGTACTGCAGGAAACCTTTTTGCTTTCACTGCCCTTTTGCCTCCTAGTGCTGAGCTTTACAACCCAAAGACAGGCAAAGCTCATGTCTGTCAAATCTTCATCTGGATACAGTCTGCTAGCTAAAACCCACTACACCAGACAATAACAAATAATCCAGTCCTTCATATTACCTTTTTTGTATGCTAGGAAGGGGTAGTTGATGGCCAGATATTGTCAGACCTCTGAACCATGAGGCCCCATTTCATCCATAAACACAAATATGTGTTAATATGTGTATTAGTGGGTGCATGTATAGACATAGAGGTGTGGTTTGCATGTATGTAGATTATTAGACCCCCCTTCCCCCAAGAAAAAAGGTGTCCCACAGTGTTAGTTGTAGATAATTGAGCATTACTGGTAGTTAGACACATGCTCTTTCCCAAAGGTCTGCTATTGACTGCTGTTGGAGACAGCTTGCTGGCCTGTGGTCTGACCCAGTCCAGACAATCTCCCATTTTCATCTTCACTGTGTTGATTGTGGGCTCTAAAAAACTGGTTTAAAATGCATGCTTCTAACAATGCTTGTGTTTTACAGTGATGTGAAAAATCTCACTTTTCTATTCATCAGGAAATAGAGGAGTTTTAAAGCTGTACATTCATATCAGTGTGAATCTTATTTTCATTATCATTTAGAAACAATAAAACTATCAATAATTATGCAGAAAAGGAATGATGACTAGTAGCATTTCTATTCCATGTTGAAGAAAAAGCCAGGTTATGGAATTCATAATCTCTGATGATGATTCTATGATTTCTGGGCCAAGGGGAACTCAGGAAAGCATTAGCTGTAGTTCTGAAAGCTAACCTTTAGCAAATTTAAAGATCTAGATAATTGTCATAATATTTCTCTTTTACAAACATTGTTTCTTTGAGTCATATTTGGTACTCCTCTAGAAAACAAACAGTCTGTCATTATTGATAGGATAAACAGAGTAACCCATTTAATGGGTCCAGACAGCCTAGCACCAATCTCAGGCAAAACACTGGAATAATTGACACCACACTTCAGACCAACATGAATTGTAAATGGTCTTGTCAAATAAGTTTGACATCCTCAGGCTGACAGAAGAATCATATCCTCAGTCAAGAAGGTCACTTGATTTGCTTTTACAGAGTTATATATTCTGACAAGGAAGCCAGAGCAATGCAAAGGCTAAATGTCACATTAAAAGGATTTTTTTAAAACTGACTGATGGTTCTCAGAAAGTAATTAGAAAAACATCCGTTGTTTTTTATTATTCTGATGAGGTCATTTTTACATTAATTCCACTACTCTATTCATATTCTTATTAATGACATGCATAAGGACATAAGAATATTGCCCGTGAGGTTTATATGAGACAGAGACCAGGAAACTGGCAAATAATCAAGACCAATAAAAGCTGATCCAAGTCAGCTTCTAAGAAGGGTGAAAGTATAATTATCCACATGCAACGTAGCAAAATACAGTATTGTATATTGAAAGGCAGTTTACAGAGCCTGTCCATGCAGGATTGGAACTGAAAAAGGTTGGTGGATCAGGAGCAAGAGAGGCAACTGAACATGAGCTCCCAGTCTGCTGCTGTTGTTCAGAGATGTTCATATAATCCTTAGATTTATCAACAGAAAAGATTAAGCAAGAGTACATGGGAGACTGTTCTATCTGCTTTTGGCACGGGTGCAACCACTTCTGGAATAAAAATACAGCGTCTGTAAATCAGGGATTTAAAATGAAAAAAAGAACTTCAGGGAGAGTCCCACAAAGAGCTGCAAGAATGATTAAAACATCTTACAATGAAAGATTTAAGGCAAAAAAATTGATTACATATTAAATGACTTTCTGTAAGTACACTTTATAAAACAGTTTCCCAAACTAATAAGCAAGTGCATAAGACAATCCAACAACTAGACAGGTTGTGATAAAAGTATTGTTTTAAGTTTCTTTTAATGAAATTAATTAAATGTAACATCAGTTTTCAGATGCTGAAGTTTTGGAGCCATCACTGAATAGTTCAATAATGAGCATTTTGCCAAGATGATACTCTCTCGTTCTGCAGGAAGCTTAAATATTCTGTTTTGTGTGGATCAGAGTAGATGTTCACAGAGGTTTTGTAATCTGCAAATCTGTATTACAGCTGATATCAGCCCTTTAACCTTTCAAATCTCACAGATATGACTCCTATGTAGGGTAACACAAAGCTGTCAGGCTTGTAAATGTTGAGTGAGCATGTACAGAATTTTAGCCTGAATTGGAGTTTCTTGTTCAGCTCTGGTGAAAATAAGTGACCAGAAATCATCCTTAATTTTCCTGCATTCCAAGTAATGTTTTGGAGTTGAGGGAGTCTTCATCTTAAGAAATGAAGTAGGACACCTAAACAGAAGTTTGTTGACCTTCTAAAATAATCAGGATAAGGTCCATGAACCTACAGCCTGTTATCAAGAAAGGTGGAAAAGTGATGAGATATTGTGCATTAGCTATTGCTTGTTTACTGATACTGCAGGTCATCTGGGAAGTGCCCCTCTGCCTCATTTGGAGTAACCTGATTGCATTATTCTTATTTCCAGCATTTCAATAAGTAAGGCAGGTAGATTTTCTGAATTAATTTGTAATATAACAATATTTTAAGATATATGTATGTGGGTATTTTTCAAATATGTCTTCCATGTCTGTGAATTTGCCCTTACAAAATAAATTACCTACATGCTTATTTCTTTAAAATGCTGAAATGAGTAAAAATGCTAAAACAATTAAAGCAGAAAGGAGTAGCCTACTGGCCTAGAAGTCTGAGGGAGAGACAGTACAGAATGACTGTTAACATTGCCTGGAGTCTTTTAATTTGTAGTATCATCTTTCAGCTTCAGAAAAGCTGTAGCCTGTTCTGCAATGCTCCTGGACTGGGCTCAGTAGTGTGCTGGAATTATGCAGTGACTAACCTAAGAGTGCACAGTTACAGACTAGAAGCCAGATTCATAGAATCATAGAATGGTTTGGGTTGGAAGGGGCCGTAAAGATCATCCAGTTCCAACCCCTATGCCATGGGCAGGGACACCTTCCACTCCACCGGCTTGCTCAGAGCTCCATTCAGCATGGCCTTGAACACCTCCAGGGCTGGAGCATCCACAGCTGCTCTGGGCAACCTGTGCCAGTGCCTCACCACCCTCACAGTAAAGAATTTCTTCCTCATATCTGATCTAAACCTGCTCTCTTTTAGTTTGAATCCATTCCCCCTTGTCCTGTCAGTTTGAATCCAATTCCCCTTGTCCTGATTAATGTGCTTCTCTTTATCTCAAACACTTCTGAATATTGAAAGACTTCAGAATTCTAAGGTTGCATTGGGGAATTATTTTATTTTACTCAGAAATTGCAATTGCTTCTTAGTAATCATGACAAATTGTTATGTTATGCTTTGAAAGTAGATCTACCTTAGATCATCCATAAAAATTTAAATACATATTTTTAAGGAATATACAGGTAAAAGAATTCTCATGAAAAGAGTGAGAAAGGATGTTTTTGAAATGCAAAAATGAATCTATAACATTTATTGAGAACTTTCATTAGATTTATCTGAAAGTGCTGTATAAAAATCATACACTGCTTTTCCCAAGTTTCCAATGGCAATGCATTAAGAACATAGATACAGAAGGGTTTTTCAATTCTTCCTTCCAGGTATCTAAATCAAATCCATTTCCCACATCTGAATGAAACATCAGCTTTAATTTGGATTAAGACCTTTAAACAACTTTATTTGCAGCAAAGCTTGCAGCAGCTGTTCTAGCAATCAAATTCATGTTTCGTATTTGCTGTGAATCTGTTGCATCCTTAAGAATGTCACTGAGGATCATCTGTGCAGTAAGTTAGTTACAGGAACAGTATTGATTCTCTAGATATCCCTGTTTCTGGCATTATACTCGAAAAATACCAGCACATACTTCTTATGCCACATATATGAATGCGTTTCTCTATGTACTTATTCTTTGATGTTCAAAAATCAAAGTTTAAAATCAGAACTTGTAAGAAAGAGTCATAGTTTTATCGAGGTGAAACCATGCCTAAATGACAATGACAGGGTCACCATTCATCAGTTACTCCAGAACAGCTGTCTGTTTGCAGGCATTGCGCGTCGTTTATGGGAGGTAAAGCTTCCTTGTTTCACCAAGAATTAGGCTCCTTCAAATTACCTTGTAGTTACCACAGTGTCAAGTGTACACAGAGACACTTGGCCACAAACCAGTACTGTTGTTCCTAGTTGCTCATTAGCAGCCTCCAGCTCTCAGTCTCAGTTGCATGCTGCTATTGCACCTTGAGTATGAGCTGAATTGAGATTGTCTTGGATTTGGGTAAAAAGTGGGATTGAATTTCAGAAAACACTATTGTTGTGTACATTTGTGAACAGACATTTGTTTGCATGATGTATGTCCATGTGTTGCCCTAGGTACAAGCCCAGGCACAAGTGTTTTATATATTGTAATTTTTTTTCATTTTGCAGGTAAAGGTTTTGAAACACACAGTGTTTAGCCTGATTTTTACCTGTACCTAAAGTCATTATGTTCTGCTGGATGTTACCCGGTGTAATTCTATTCCCATCTATTTGTTCAACTCTCATTTCTTGGTTCACTTAACATCCATTAAGTAAGGGTTATAACTACCATGACATTAGAAAAATAGATCAGTATTTGCCTGATCCTAAATAAAACCTCTGAGCAAGAACTTTATGCTAAATTTAATGGATATTCCTAATGCAATGAAACTACAAGACTAGTCTTAATACTTCCTGCCACTACATTTTAGGAAAATAACTTACTTTCCTCCCCAGATGAAATCCAATTGTACAGTTATTTTTGTGACTACATAACTGTCTGTCTTACAAGAAGCTGAAAGAGCAATTTTTAAGCAGGACTGAGGATTTCCTGCTTCAGCTTCTTTAGTGCACCTGTTCTAGTCACTCTTGGGCTGTTCAAACTAATTTTGGCTTTTGCTATTTTAAGCCCTTGCAGGACTCTAAAGTCTTATTTGTGGTATTTGTCTTTAAGCATTAAATGTTTATTTCATAGGTGTCTACAAAACAGGAGGTAGTTCACTGCATAATAACCATGTGCTCCACCAGATAGTGTTTGATCATTTTTTAGTGTATCAGGAAATCCTACTTTGGGCTGAAAGGTGTAGTTCTCAGAAGAGGAAACAAAATGCACATAGCAGGCCAAAGGAGAGGAGGTTTGCTACTTTGTATATAGCATCAGCTCATTATCATAAAGAGATAACATATTTTTCATTGATCATCATATAAATTCAGCAGCCCTGTTCTTGAGGTGTCACTTGCTTCTGTCTTTGTAGATGAGATTTGTTTAGACTGCAGCCCCTGGGTTTTTAGCCTAATTTATGTAATGTTTTTGCGGTGAGATTGTTATATGTAACCTGACTGACATGCATGGATAGAGAAGTCCCCTCTCACTTTGACAAGCTTAATTCCATAAGGCTGCACTAATGCTACTGAGTTGCAGTCCCAATTTGCTGTCTTGGCATCTACCAGGATGCTGTTCCATGATAAATTTCAGGTAACAAATGAGTTCCTGGCTCCTGGGAAGTCCTCGCAGCTTCAAATTTTTGTTTCAATTGTAGTAAGTGAATGTGATTTCCACAGATGTTATTTCCAAATATGCAAAGTATTAGATGGATGAATTTTAAGGGTTATTGCCAATGATCTTCACAGTTCCTTGCAATTCCTGGTGCAGTGTAAGTGCAAAATCTTTATGTTAGATCCCAAACTATGAAGGAACTATTGACCTGATTTTGATCATATGGGGAATCCCTATTAGAATCATAGGATCATAGAACCGTAAAGTGGTTTGGACTGGAAGGGACCTTAAGATCATCTAGTTCCAGCCCCCCCTGCCATGGGCAGGGACACCTTCCATAGACCAGTTTGCTCTAAGCCACATCCAACCCAGCCTTGAACACTTCCAGGGATGAGACATCAGCGACTTCTCTGGGCAACTTGTTTCAGTGTCTCAGCACTGAAAGATGCTGAATCTACATCTTGGTGGAAATCAGTAGTGTAATGAAATCACACTTCCCATAGAGAGCTTTGTAATACTAGCATGTATTTAATATTCTTGTTTGTCATGAGATTCTGGGAATTTTTTTGCAAAAGAAGTAGTCAATAAATGGAAGTTTCACTCCTAAGGGTGTTGACACTGACATTCCAAGACAGCAAAACTGAGAGATTCTCAAAGTAGCTTTTGGTTCAAGTAAAACATGTTTTATTGCTCAAAGCCTTCCAATATGGCTTTCATACATAAATCTTGCAATTGCCAAATGCATTTGGTGGCAAACCTGATGAGAATTTGGATTTCCTTCACAGTAGAAAAGCACAGAAGTGCCCAACCTAGCACAATTGTGACTGTGCCAGAAGGAGAAAGAAGATACTAACCTTGAGTTATACAATACTACGGCGAGGCTGCTTACAGTTTTGTGGTCAGAAACACAACCATATCTGGAGCTGTGCTGTCCATTTATGCCTGTTCTCTGTCACCAAGTGTCTCATATTCTTTGGCACACGGTGACTCACCTCCACTAAGAAGGGGGAAACATGGTTCCTCTTCTGTTCTTTGACCCGATGGTTAAAACATACCACTGTAAGTGGAAACTCTTTATTCAAAATCACTTTGACTAAGGTGTCATTAAACCTGGTCTTCAGATTCCTAGTGAATATTTTAGACATCCTGCCATTAAGCAAAAAGTGAATGCTGCTGCCAATACCATTACCCCATGGCAACATTTAACTGGTATCCTGATAATCTCAGTCATTGTTTGAACTTGAACACCTGGTTCCTCAGATACCTCCATTCAGATACCTCTGAATAGGTGCAAAGGGAACTTTATGGCTTTTATGGATAGAGAGGTGCGGATTTGGTTTAGGCTCCCCAGATATTTAAGCAGTACTTGACATAACATATTTTGTGACTTACTCAAGCACTTGGCCGTTCACATCTGGTCTGCCATCTGACCTACTGTGTAAAAGTGTGTTCTGGTAGAAAGTGTTCAGTGAGGCTGTTTCAGAAGGAGAGCAATTGATAGAATAACGGCATGAGTACTATTTGATAGCTTCCCAGTTATACTGCTGCAGCAAATTAATCATAGCAAGTTCTTACACCTTAATATTCAAGAAATCATATAGCTGATGTTAAGATTATGTTGTCATGAAGTATAATGAATTTCTGCAAGCCATGCCTCATGTGAAAAGTGAAGAAATTATGTCATTTCTAATGAAATATTTCTTATGCAAACCAGTGATTCTTACATAGTTCAGAAGATAGTTTCCTGCACAGATTTTTTGGTAGTCTTTGTAGAGTTTCTCTGTTTTTACTTACAGTGTAACCCTAAAATATAAGAGTATACAAATCTTTGTGAAAATATATTGTGGTAAACCAAATACGTTAGGAGGGGAACAGAAGAGCTGAGAATTTTCATCAGTTGGGGCGTTATTTCAAGTTGATTATTAGAAAGCGTCAATTTTTTTTTAATTATCCAAAATTGCTGAAAAGAATTAAAACCTTTGTTCTATGGCTTCACAAAAAGACTAAAAGTATGTAATGATTAAGTTTTCTAACCAATTTTGGCTCTAGCTAGGAAGGGAAGGAGTTTTTTGACTTTTCATTTCTTCAGTACATAGGTCTGTAAGATAAGTGTCTGAGTAAATCAAAACAAATCTAGTTTTTCAGCTGTAAAATTGGTTTTAGTCTGCAATGGAAACAGGTATGTTGGTGAAATGGTAAGTAACCTTTTTTTTCCCTTTGGTTACCAAAAGAGTGTATTCTTTTCACAAAACACATTTGTTATGTCTGTTTTGAAATGGATCAAAATTGAAGAACCTACAGCAAGGACGAAGAGCAGCACTCCAGCTTCCCCAAAGTAGTTCACATTCTTTGTTTTGCTTTATTTTAAGCTGACATTATTTTTGTATTGATGGGTTTGTTTTCATAAGTTTACTTGGTCATTTTTGTCAGACGGTTTAATCTCAGTGTGACTAAGAGCAGTGTAATAATATACTCTCACCTGTATTTGTCCAGCTCATTTTCACACAGATGATACTTAGCTCACCTGAATATCAAGGATAGTGGCTGTGTTTCAGGAGCAGGATCTGCATCCTTCAGAGCAAAGTCAAAACCAGTAGAAATTGTAAAGATGTGTCACGTTCATTGTTGTGCAGTGTGGAAGGTTGCATTAATTCTGATATCTTTATTTTATTTTCAGGGCCCTAACTCAGTCATGATCGCCCTGGTAATGCTGTTGAATATTGGTTTAGCCATTCTTTTTGTCCATTTTCTAACTTGATTGGAATTAGGAAAGGTAAGAAAGGCCTTGTTTTTGTACAAAATCACCATATCCACCCCACCTCAAATGATAAAGATTTAATTTCTTTGCATATTTTTAATGTTCCCCACTTTAATTTTAGCTATGCCTGAATGTGATTCAACATAGTTATTTAATAATGTAACTGTTTTGACCCTTCAGTGAAGTCATGACAACTAGTGGTGTTAGCCCACAGTTCTCTGCAGTTGTGTCATCAGCCTTTTAAATGGCACCTGTCAGACACAGGGAAGGAGGCTTGGAATTAGGATGGGACGCAAGAGAGATGAAACTTGGAAAATTCAGCCAGGGGCCCAGCTCAGTTTCTCTGCTGATGGCTCGTGGCTTTGGGGTCCTCTGAAAGCTGAAGCAAGCAGCCATGTTGGAAAACAAACAAAATAATCTGCTGAAGCAGCCCTGCCAGTGAAGTGCGTTGGCTTCTCCATCTGTTCCAGCAGAGTGTGACTAAACTGGAAATGTACGGAGCTGCACTTTTTGTTGATGGAAGCTAACAGCTGCCTTACTATTTTACCGTCTGATGTTTTTAGTGGGGAGATGGGAAAACGACTGCCAGAGGAATGTGGTCAGAGGATTCTGTTGCTGTGGAAGTGATTCCAGCGTTCACTCCTATCTCATTAGAAGAAATAGTTAGCAGCATCAGTCACCAGTCTTATTCCATTACCTGCTGCTTTTAACATCTCCTGCAGTGTTCTGGGAGATCGAATTTCATTTGCCTGTGCATGATTCTGTTAATTTGTTGTTTATGAAATTTGATGTATAGCCATAACATAGTGTTTAGTCCAGCCTGGAGAAAGCTACCAGTTCGGCCTAGCAGCAGAAGCAGAAAATCAAATATCTTTTCCTAGTCTGAAGATAAAATTCTTAAACCCATTTTCCTAAACCTGAAGAGTCATTTTGCTTTAAGGTTTAGTAAATAATATACCATGACTGAAAAATGTAAAGATACTGATATCTTCCTAAAAGTGCTCAAGCACTTAGCCAATTGCAAGCAAACTTTTTCATAATAAAAGAATAGTAAGTACTAAAAGATTCTTATGTTGGTATCAGCACATTCTAAACAGGAGGAGGAATATCCGAATAAGCCAAAAAGATGAGATACAGGGTTTGCATGTTGACTTTTTTCTTTTTTTTTTCTTTTTTTTTTTAACTCTGGTGCTGTGGTAATTGGTGATTTGAATTATTATGTTTCAACACTGAGGTATTTTGCCAGAGGTTAAAATAAAGTCTTGTCTGAGTGCACATTGATGCCAATGACAGCTAAGCTAGCTAATGCTCATAATAAATCATCATAATTTTGAAATACTGGATTTGTGTTGAATACATTCAGGTAGAGCGTTTCAAAGTGTTAAGTGACTGTTTATCGATTTGATGCCTTCAGTGTCTTTAAAGTCCATTTATAATTTTACCTCAGCATTAAAAAAAGCCTCACAATTTTTCATTTGGAAAGTTTGTCTTAAGTAGTTTCATAGCCCTTTGTTCAAACAATGTGATCATGTTTCTTTTTCTGTGCCATTATACTGTACTTACTGTACCCTATATTAACCAAACGCATGCTTATTTACTGGAGGTATGTGGTGTGATCATTTGGCAAGTAACCATTTTCATTTCAAGCTGCATAAAGCAAAGGGCTTGTATTATGGTTTATTTTATCTCTCTTAGAAAAATCTTTCATACAGTAGAGTTTTTGAACCTGTTTGTAAACTTTCTAAGTTTTTTGCATGGTTTAATGGGCAACATTCTTGCAAAATACATTGGCTATTTTTTGATGCAGCATATTAAAGTACCGTAGGTATGGACTGAATATTGTGCAGCGAAGCAACTCCAAGCAGGGCAGTAACACCATGGTGTTTTTTACAGAAGTATGTTGAGAATCCTGTGTTTTGACCAGTGTGGATAAAGAAGAAAGCAGAAAGAGAGCAAATGAAAATAAAACTTGTATATTTATTTTTTAAAAACAAACAGACAAAAAAGTTTAAATTGTGTTTTAAATTTAGGAAAGTAATTTTTAAATAAGAACAAAACCTTAAAAGTTACTCTGTAAGCCTTGACTCAATGGATGAAATGTTCCATCCCACAGTGAAATCACCCCCCGTCTCCTTAAATGGGAGAGGTAATTTTGTAACTGACATATTTAATTCCTATTAAATGTTTATTTAAAATACTTTATGCTCTGGAAATAATGGGTAACAAAGCTTATGAAAAATGTTTATAAATTTAAGTAAGCATGTTAGTACCATTTATAAATATGTATGATTTATAAGCTTTTTTAAAACAAAGCTCAAACAAATTGTTGGTATTTTTCTAAAATGTGCACAGCTGTATTTTACATGAAAGGCTATTTATAATTGGTTGTTATACTGTACACTACATTTTGGACAGCACAGCGAAGCCTGCCAATGTACTTAATAATGTCATTTTGTCTATTTAAAGTTTCTTGCTGTCAAAGAATGAACTCTTTATCTATGAGTTTCTCTATTTATAATTCTTGACCCAAAATGTACAATGTACAGTTTTCATAACTGTATTTGCTCAAATAAAATTAAGTTGGTTATTTATAGAGTTTCAGACTACTTTTTCCTGTTTGTGAATTACTTTGTTCACTCTCTGGAAGCAATTTTTCTAACAAATTGAATAAACGAGGAGTGAAGCAGGAAAATGGTTAAAATTGTGGTCCCTTTGAAATCATTGTGAGTTACTGTTTTCAACAAAATGATTCTGGGAAACAATTAAAAATAAATAATAAAAAGTCAAGCTTCCTTTTGTGTCTTCTTTCATCTTCTGATACAGGAATTTTGTATCTTTATAAATTTAGTATCTTAAATTATACTCCCACTACAAGGATGGTTAATCAATTTTGTTTCAATCAGTAAGTGACTGGTCCATTAACAGCCCTTCTTGTAAGTGAATTAACTTTTTAGATTTCATTCCTCGTCAAGGTCTTTATAGGCTCATTAACATGAGGTTTGTGAGTTAATGCTCTACACAGAGAAAATTTGACATTACAACTGTGTTAAAGCCACCACATTTGCTGAACTGCTCAGTCAGCTGAGAATTGTATTTGCTGTGATTCCAGTTCCAAACTACTAGCCAGCTGTACTGAAATCTTAATGTTTAGTTGAAGAGGAGAGCTAGTTTTATTAGTAGTTCCTATTTAATGGAAGCTTATTTTTAGGAAGTAGTTGTTATTGTCTTGTTCTTTAAAATAATTCTACCAGCATGAAGCTTAACTTTAAGAATTGGTATTTTCCCCACAAAAACCTGCTCCCTTCAAGTAGAGAAAAATACATTCTCAAGAAAAATTAACATCAATAACTATAATGCCAAGAAATTTTAACGACAACTCTTCTCTGATGTTTTGTGATCCATATTGTATAACATGTTCAATAATGAAAATAAAGTGTACAGAAATATTTCTTAAGGTCTATGAATGTGATAATATACTCAGGCATATAAAAATCATAACAGCAGCATGCAAAGGATTTGCACAGAAATAGAAGGGAAAAAAAGGTTTTCATAACCAGCAGATGGTCACTTCCCATCCAAGATGCTTTTACCAGTGGTTTACATCAGTTGTAAACTTACAGATGGGGTTTACGTGGGAATGCATCTGCTAGGCCTAAAGGGGGAAAAAAAACCCCATGGACACACAGTGTGAGTTAATGGTCCAAGATTTGCTCCAGCATGGGCAATTTTGCCCCTCTTCAATGCAAGGAAAGCTTTTCTCAGGCAAAGTAGTTTCTGCTGGCATGGTTAGGTGTTTGCCCACAGATGCCTCACCTTTGAATTTCAGATCTGGTTTGTGGGCACCTCATTTTTCTGATAAACCACATATTACAGTGTTCAAAGACAAACAGCAAATTAATGATGTTGGCGTGGTAAAGGCTGAAGAAAATAAAATTGGCTGTTACAGCTTTTTAGTACATCTAGTCCTTTCTTAGTATATATACCCTTATACATATATATATATATATACCCTTACTTTGCTTTCCCATCAGAAAAGCAATAAGGAACACAAAGAGTGAGGAACCATTTGGATTGCTTTCCAAAAGGAGGGGTTCAGTTTGAGAGCAGAAATTCTGTGGCATATGACAACAGTTTGCCTGTCAGATACAGATGTATGTTAAAATAATCACTAATGCAACCTAGTGCTGACTTTAAAAGAAGTAAACTCCTTATGAGTGCTTAATTAAAAAATCTCAAAATAGTTATTTACATAACTTTAATGACATGTTCTGTGATTACATATATGTTAAAAGCTCTGTTAAAATACAGTTGCACGATATTAAAAGATTCTGACAATAATGCAGCTGCAACGATAAAAAAAATTCACCACATACTGAGCCACAGTAACATTCTTGGTTGTTATTAATAAAACATGGTTGTGAATTGTATCTAAATGGTTTTACTCATAGCTCATTTGAACCATTTAGTCAGGGGAGACAGTTCTCCAGACCATTCTCCTATGGAAATGTAATTCAGTAAACAAAGCAAATGAAGAGAAAGGAGATTAAATAAGCCTTTCAAATGAAGTAATCTTCTCATCCTCTCATTTAATATTCACAGAAACAGGAAAAAATAGAAATTATGTTAAGTCTGAGCAAGAAGCTGTGTATGCCAACATGCTGTAGCTGAGCCATCTACAGTATCCATCTCCATCTTTTTCCTACTGGACACAGAAGCTACAAACTAAGAGACCTTACACCTCCTATCATTGTAGGAGGAAAATATAATTTCCATTCACAACATCTGTAAGAAAAACTGTCTATAATGTCAATGGATTTTAAGGTAGAAGGAAAAGAAAAACAACAAAAAAAACATTTATCTAAACAGTTTATGTTGTGACCATCACTGTAGCAGCTGAACAAATCCTTCACCCCCATAAAACCAATAGCAAAAAAGGAGATGGTAACAGAATTTGTTTAAGTCTCTCATGTTTACTCCTTTAATTTGCTAGAAAGGAGGGACCAGGAGGAACAGGGAACAGACAGCTTCTTTTGACCTGATAATCTAAATTTCATCGTGTCACTATGTGCTTGCGTCAGCTAATGTTTTCCACAATCACTTAGGAGTGGTTATCTAGGAGGTTATAGGTGCAAACAGCACTACATCGGCGTTTCTCCAGGAGGGGACATTCTGCATTTTTCTCAGTAATGGAAAATAATGGGATTTTCCCTATCACCCTTGAAGTCGTTTTAGTTTTGGGGGTTTTTCCTGTGCTTCCACTAGTTTTTAAATTATCTTCTATCCTTCACTGGTCACCCACCCCCCAACTCTGGCAAATTCAACTTAGTTGCCTTTTCCCTTCACATGGCCATTGCCCCCACACTTCAGCCACTCACTCCAGGGACTCGTGTTTTCTGTGTGGCACTTGTTTAAGTTGGGAGTTTAGTTCTCCGTGGCTATGGAACTCATCTCTCCTGCAGATTGTCCTACACTGAATTGCATATGTCACATCACAGTTTTCATTTGGTCCATCATCTGCATACTATCAATGCTGCTTTATGCAACTGTATTATAATTTCTAATCTACTCACACTGTCTCCAGTGTCAGGACAGTGATATAAATACAATATATGGGAACTGAAAGGAAAAGGACTGAAAATCATGCTATACACAGGTATTTCTAATAGCTCTTTGTAATTCATAGAAACCAAAGTAATGCTGTCATCGTTGAGAAAAAAACTGGTATCAGCTGGGTTAAGGACTTCACTACAAATGTCCACATTAAGATTGTGAGAAAGAGTGAACATACAGCTGAAGCTGATTTTCAAATCAGAAGGAGTCCTGTTGAGGGTTGTTGTTTACTGGGACAGTGCGGTATGAAGATTTATGGACTTGGTATAGAAACGTGGATTGTTGGACAGAATAAAATACATCCTCTATTGGAAATTTGGGGGTGCTTATCTGCCTGAGCTTTCACACGTCTTCCTCCATGTCTTATGCCAATTAATCAGACAGCTCTATGGACATTGGGGCACATACATTTAAATGAGGACTAGATTTTATGTTCATATATGGCTTCAATGCTGATTAAGTAAAGAGCAATAAATGACAGAGGTGAATCATGGGCTTTAAGCCATAGTTTTTGAACACTGCTTGTTTTTAGTGTTGATTTATCCAAATTGGAAGAAAATACAGAATATAGTCAAAGAGTAGAATACCAGGTGTTGTCTTTCACAATAACATGTATGTTAATCCATGACAGTACCTGAATTCCTTTGAGACCAATACATTAATTTGAGAGAGAGACGTGTCTTTCTCAGCTTTCCAGACTCTGGTTCACTGAATAGCAGCTTGACAGAGACACTGTATTAGACCACAAAAGACAGATCTTGACCAGGGGTGTTGAAAATGGCTGCCTATATTTAAATTTCTTAGTCTACACTTAATGACCTAAGTTTAAAAATTTTCCAGCTCCTGAACACCTCATAGTTACTATTTAAAGATATTTTATTGGATATTACACTGAAAACTGTGGCCTATAAAAATGTTAAATCTGGCATACAAAGATGCCAAAGGTTGAAAGCATTAAGATCTGGGGTTCAAATTAGCCATTGGAGCTACAGGCTCCAATGGGGGGATTTTAGTCAGAATCCAGATCCAGATCAGATTCCAGAGACTCCCAGATGAAATGCTTGAACCTGGAGTGCTTTTAAGGAAGGGGATGAGGGTAGAGGGAGTTGGTTAAAATCAGGCTGCCGTAACTCTGGGTTAATTAAACCATTACGTTCTGTAGTTCTGGAACAGTGTCATTAACTTTATTTAACATTGGAATTTTACTATATTCAGGGCATGTTCCACAGAATACCTCTCAAAGTATCAGCATTTAAGGTAATGGTGCTTAATTACTTCTCCCATTTTAGCTTCAAAGTGCTTTTATCATGTAATACCACCCAGTCTTCAAAAATACTGTAAACTGCCTTCCATGTAATTATGACAGTTCCAGATCTTGTTTAGGCCACTGATGAGAAAGTCACGAAAGGATGGGATCAGCTACCATGGAAACAGTGAAGGCAGAAGAGCACCAGCAGCATTTCACAGGGGCTAGGACTAAAAAAGACATTTGCAAAGAGAAGGTAATTGAAAGACATTTACATCACAGGGGATGGCTTCCGTGCATTCCTACCATCCCAAGACAACACATTCCTGGCATAGATTGCAAGCAGCCTCCACATGCGCCAATGATATACAGCAGAGTAGGCATTGTCAGAAAGATTGGGAATGAATTTTTAGGAACAAGGAGGTACAGACATGTTGGAATCAAAACCAGAAAGTATGGGGGAAAGGAAGAAAGGGAGGTGAAAGGAGAAGCCCTGGGAAACATATATGTGTTAAAGAGAGGGAAAAAGGCTGTTCATGGGAGAAAAACATGAAGAAAATGGTTGATACTGCACACAGAAGAAAGTGACGTTTGTTAGACAGGAATATGTGTGGGGTAGAAGACTGAGAAGAAACCATCCTCAGTACACAAACAGCTGCTCTAGAAAGCTGCTTTCCAGGCCCACGGGGATTAAGAAAAAAACAGATGGACTTAAATTGCATGAAAATTGAGATCCAAGATAGGCATAAGGAAAAATTCTCTTAATTGTAAGAATAATATCTTTGAATTGGATTACCATGGCAATGAGAGGAATTAATATTTGACTCTGGACAAGATTACAGATTGAAAGATTGCTGAGTCCCTTAATGGCCTATTTTTTGTGATTCTATGCTAATTACTATGGAATGTGAACATTAGGCAGAGGTGTGATGGGAAGGAACTGGGGGAACGGGAGAATCAGCCCTTCTTTGCTTATAAAAGGAACTTAAAGGAGGGTGTGCTGCAAAGCAAAGTGGGAGGATGCTAGGATGAGGCAGATGGCAGGAAGAAGAAAATCTGAGCAGTAGAGAGTCAAGAAGGATGTCAGGGTTTTGACAGAAGGCACAAGTGAGCAGAGGGGATAATAGGGCAAAACCCACAAACGCAGGGTTATGGTACAGGAAGGAGTACAGGGAAGAAGTAGGCTGGGAAACCTTAGGCAGTCCTGCAAGAACAGCACACTGAAGCACAGCATAGATGGCAGGAGTCAAAAAAAGAAGACCCGAAAAGCAATACCAAGGAAGCATCAGGTCTTCAGGAGCTCCACAGGTGTCCATCCCCTCGATTTTCTCAGCTGAATATATTCAGTGGACTTTCATTCCACTTTTAAATGGTGGGAATAATCAAAGTTATCAGGAGGCCTCCTTTTGCTAAATGTTCAGGGAAACATCTGTGTCCAAAACCTACAGAAAACAACAGCTTGCTGTTACAGCAGGCTGGCTTGAGTTGCACTGAAAAGAGTCTGTAATACAGACATGGTAGCAGTACATTTTATTAATTCCTTGTGTAAAATTGCTCCACAAAAAGTAGTTTATACAATGGGATTTTCCTCCCATTAATAAAGATGTGACAAACCAAAGGAAAAAAACATAAAGTACTGTATGATCATACAAGCTCACCATTTGAAAAGAACATTAATCCAAATTTGCAGGTTTACGTGTCTGTGAGCATCTCCTCAGACTACAGAAATGTTGTTGGTATTTACACTGATTCGCTGAGGTACCAAATGTTGCATATGCTCTATAGACTGTGGTGGCGTGAGTCACGCAAGAAATTATGTAACATTTGGAAATACATTCAGTCATCTGCTTGCTACAGAAATACTGCTAACAGATTCTTCACTCTCTCTTATCTTTACAGTCTTTATCACTCTTGTTAAATGTTATTTTCATGCAACTTCCTCAGAGGGAGATGACTCAGCTGGAGAGTAAACTATAATGCTCCATTGACACCAATGGCCATATGTGCTGGTAATCAGGTGCTGCCATCCCCTCATCCTTGACAAAGGTATCTTTTTATCACAGGTTTTAATTG
Organism: Acanthisitta chloris; assembly: GCF_000695815.1. Classification (NCBI taxonomy): domain Eukaryota; kingdom Metazoa; phylum Chordata; class Aves; order Passeriformes; family Acanthisittidae; genus Acanthisitta; species Acanthisitta chloris. The sequence continues at coordinate 21,318 of NW_008650902.1, read as the reverse complement.
CATCCACAGTGCTATTCCATACTACATACTAGTGCAAACATTACCACGAACAGAGTGAATGGCTAAAAACCTAACTAGTAAAAGGCATGATGAGTAATGCAGCCCTCCTTCCAAACAAATGTCAGTTCTCCAAAAATCAGCATTCACTCCTGACCATGCACCTTTCAGCCTGCCTTTGGCATGACCACACTGAGAGGAAAGATGTGCATTTCCCTGGCGGTGAACAAATGCAGGATCAAGGATAACTTTTAGCCAAGGATCCCTTCCAGTTAAGCCAGAGTTCACTCAATCTCCTTTGATTTACCTGAGTGCAAATTAGTTTATTCCAGGTCCCCAAAAAGCTACGTGGGCATCTGCACACCTTTGAGAATGTAGGGCATCATCCAAGCCCCACTTCTTGAGGGCGGGGGGGGGGGGGGGGGGAGGTTCTCACACACACACACACACACACACACACACACATGCATTTTTGTCTGGTTTCCTTTCTTCTCAAGCAGCAAGAAACAGCAGTTCTACTATTTTCTGCCACTAACTGTGGCCATTTCTCTCAATCAAGCAGCCTGAAGGCAGCAGAGACATTTCAGAGACTCGGTGAGGACATGTGAACTTCATCCTTTACCCAAGAGACTGAGCACTTCTATAGTTCATTGCTGCCAGATACGTAAAAATACTGGATGCATAGAACATACAGCCAACTGAAAAGTCTATCATTGATGCTTCTGGCCCCTTTTACAAACTTTTTTATTTATTATTATTTTAAGCATCAGGGTACTATTTGTTATGGTTGTTTATATTTCAAGTCTGTAGTGACTGACATTTAAAAATGTCAATCACTGGCTCTGGCTGCCAGAGGTAGGGGCTACTAAGTGTTCAGATAGGTGAGATGTTGTCTCATGAAGAAAAAAATCAGAAGGAAAAATGGCTACTAGCTAATTGGCTGACATTTCAAAACCCTGTGCTCACCCGTCTCACATTCTTCACACTAAATGAGAGAGACTGAAAACACTGAAGAAAATGTATTTTCAGACATAGGAAGATGCATTATTTGAGTTTACTTTTGGATGGGAATGAAAAGCGCTTTTAGGTTATATTTATGAGTCAAAGAACCTCAAAGACCATTTGTATACAGTTGCAATCTGTACACTGAAGCCAAGCCTGTGTCTCCAGGGCTGCCTGGACAGGCTGTGCACAAATACCCTACTGAGGACACCCTCTGTGTGGAGACAAGGCTTCTTTCAGCTCACTGTTTGGACAGCATCACAGCTGCCAGCCGGCTGTAGGTACGAGCTTTAGGGCAGAGGACCAGTGATATAACCTACAGCTGGAAAGCCGGAGGTGGTGGAGCAGCACTCTGGGGTAAGCTGCCAGCAAGCAGAGGCCTCCTGACACACACATTTGCCCCCCCAGTGCTGGGTCTGGCACACTCCCTGTATGCTGGAGAGGGCAGTGCACATGCCTGGCTCACACAGCTGTGCTGACCTAAGCTAGGTGCTTACAGCATTAATACCATCAATAGTTTGCATATTACAGCAGGAACCAGTTGTTGCATCTGGGCACCTATGGGTATTTTCAGTATTCCAAATATGTCTCTACCAAAGCTCAGTTTAAATACTGTGAAATACTGGTGGCAGAGTAAAACAAACAGGAAGGGTAGCAGAAAAGGTTGCCACTTACAAGACAAAAACACAAACGAGAAGCCCTTTCACCCTTACAGTTTGTGCACGTGACTCAGGAATAAGGCTGGCGGCCAAAACTGCCTGATTGTGCCTATCGAGTGTCCCTTTGTTGGGAGGGAATGTCCTGAGGAGCTGGCTGGCCACTGACATTTGGAAAATGAATGAATTGTGCTTGCCAGGTGCTTGAGAACAACATTTGGCACTAAATAGCTGGCATGACATGAGCTTGCAGGCAATGTTATTATTTCCTATTCTTTTAGACCTTCCCATTGATTCAGGGGACTAAACAGGAGCTGATTTCAGAGCTCATCGAATATTCCAAGGGGGTAGTTACAGATATATTTACAGTATCTTAATTTTATTAACATATTTAAATAGAGTAGAATTGCATATGGGGTATTATCCCAAATAATTACAGCAGTGGAGACCTGAAATGGATCTGGAATGTGCACAGTGGAGACACCGGGTAAATCTTGGAAAAGTCAAGGTAAGAAAAAGTGTAAAGGTGTAAAGTTCTGTTGTCCATAGTGGCTGTGATGGGTTAACAGTTGGACTCAAGTGTCTTAGAGGTATTTTCCAACCCAAATTGTTCTATGATTCTGTGATTGCATACTCCTGCATTTCTCTTGCTGCCAGACCTTGACCAATAAAACGCATTAGACACTTTTCATAGCAGGAATCCTTTTGATATAACTCTGTTATTCTCAGAATTTATGGAACAGATGAATGAATTTTGAAGACATGAGCTACCACTGTTGTTTAGAGACCTGCTTTAACTAGGCATGGGGTAAGCCCTGCTCTCCTCCATCCTTAACTGGTCCTTTTTGTGGGGTTTTTTAAATGCCACACCAATATTTCTAACCTTAATACGCACCACAGCAGAAGTAATCGAAGTCAAGCATAAGATCAGATCTAATCCAGCAGTCTGTCACACATTGCACCAGAATGACCTCTCAATCCTCAGTGATCTCTCCCTTAAAGAAGACTCTGGCTTTGTTCCTGGAAGCCACAGGTGCTGCTCATGGCACATCTACAGCAGAGAGGCCATTTTAACCTACCTTTGTTTCACCACTCAAATCACATAAAGCAGAAAGTTAATACACTAAATCAGTGGTAATTGTGATTAACCCATACCTTTTATAAACTGTGGAAAATTCAGTTGCAGTAAACAGAGTTACTGTATAGCTGGAGAGGAGCTCTTACAAGCTGATTTGCCTTCAAACAAGAAAAATTACTTAATTTTGAAAGAATGTTGACTAGTGACTTTGGATGAATGACACAAGTAGAAAACCCAGGCCAGAATCAAGCTACCTATTACCTCCTGACAGGTCTACCTGTCTCACCTGAGTTTGCCCATATTCTTCAGAGATTCATGCAATTTGGCCTTTTGGTCTTTAGAACAAAGGTGAATCAGCAATGCAAATTGTAACATTTCATTACTGAATGTGTAAGAGGTTCCATTCTACACTGATTTTGCTTTTGATGACTGAGGGACAAATTTTGCTCCGGACGTGGCTGTAAAATGTGCTGCACTGTCACAGCTCCAAAGAGAGGCAGCAGAAAGGGTCGATATCAAACATTCACACCATTCAGCCTGGGAGACTTCAAAGGTCTAAATTTTCATCTTGCTTTCAAATTAGTGATCTAAAAGCTACAAATGGTAATCTCAACCTTAGCCTTTCCTTCATCTCCCTCTGGCTCACCAATAAATCTGATATTTACTGAAATGTACAGTTTGTTTAAGGACAGGGAGATGCTGCACATTGTTTCTCCCTGACTTCACACACACAATTCTTGTCAGGATCGTATGACCTCAGAGTGAATACCATCCACTTGAAAAGTTCACGTAGACCAAAACATTAGGTGACTTACTTTCCCCTACTGACAAATTTACAGTTTTCACCACCAAGAAAAGGAAATTTAAGCTTTTATACCATGTAAACAAAATCAGAGAATTATGAGGGCATAAAAATTACTTGGAATCTAATAAAAAGATAGGTGATCATTTATTACATTAACTCAATTGCATTACAGATGTAATTAACATCTGCTTAATTATAGTTTTACTGCAATGAGTG
>NW_008650902.1:0-17534 GCF_000695815.1 Acanthisitta chloris | reverse complement strand
GCTGTCTTTTGGGGAGGAAGGGACATGTAGGACAATTTTCAGCTTCTTTCCTTAAAGATTATATCCCAATCAAGATTAAACAATGGAATTAAATGAAATCTATCTATTTTTTTTTATTTTGCTACCTTTGTAAAATAAATCCTTAATAAATCTGCTTTTCATAGTAATGGTACCAGTGCTGACGTATGAAGTCGAACATGAAATTTCAAAGCAATATCCTGATTTTCTAACACTGCGATAGCTGTTGATTCTGCCTGGGATCCTTCATCATCCTGCATTTTGACAAAGTACCTGGTGGCACTTCACATACCACTTCCATTCAAAGCTTAGCCCCTTGCAACATACCATTTAACTAAAGAGCCACTGAAGAAAATGAGCATATCCACCATTTCAAACTTTAATGAAATAGCTACAAAAGCAAGCAGAGCAAACAAAACACTGAAGCAAGAAAGTAAAAATTTCTTCCTAATTCTTGTAGTCTACTATGTATGTTCAGTGGCAGGACAGTCCTGATCCCTCTTTTCTGCTGAGTAACTCTGTAAATATTCTAATTAATCCATAGCCCTGCTGTGTCAGAAGTTTGGATGACCCTGAGACCCACATCTCCACTACCTATCTACGTGTGTGCCAGAGAGCTCAGGTTAATGCTGCCAGTGAGAATCAGTCCTCTCTCCTCCAGCCCATGTGAGCACTCCAGCCATTTGCACATCCAGATCTAATGACTGACTACCCAAGGCAGTGGCATTACCTAAAATCTCAGATAATTTTTTTAGATGCCAGAGATTTCACTAGTTTATGAGCAGAATATAAAGTCAATAGGTGTCCATAGAGGGAAGCAGACACAATAGGCAGCTCTGGACAGCAACCTCACAGACCAGTTGGCTGTGACAGCAAGCAAAACTGCATATAATCCCTGCCTAGAAGGTCTCACACCACCACAGCCATTCTCTTACTGTCCTACAAGGAGTTGTCCATGCTGTTCATGGCAGTGGTGGGGAGACCCCATCAGACACACAAACACTGTTCTTCAGCCTTTAAATGGAGACTTCATGATGAGACTCCTGCCAACTGAGACAAGAAAAAGCTATCTAAACCAAACTTCAGGCGTTTCATTTTAGTCAGACACAGGACATCCTGACCAATGGTCCCACCCAGCATGACAGGAGGGCACTGGGCAGGTCTACTCCGTGGTTACTTTCATAGATCTCTGCACTCTTCGCATGCTCATATTGCTGAGACCTTCCAATTTATTTCACATAGCCAGTGCTCATCTATTTTCCATAGCATTTTGAAACTGTCTGGCATCAAAATTCTTACTATTTATAGTTTTCCATGCAACTTAATATTTATTTCAACCTCCAATAGGGGTGCTTATTGTAAATGTCAGCGGATTGTTTACTATGGCAAATTAATTAGTTATGTAATGATTCTCTTTTAGGGAGGAGAGACTGTTAATACTTGTCGGATTACTTGAGCATTATGACCCTTTGAAGTTCTTCAGCATTTTTGGATATTTAGTTCAGGACCATGCAACTTTAAAGCAACCAATGCAAATAATATCCCAGAGCTCAGGCATAAAGAGAATTATTTTGTTTAACTCAGGTATTAACAGTACTTTGTCTCAAATGAACATGTCAGTTGTGCTAAATTACAATGAAATTCCAGTTGAAGCACAGAAGATGGGAACATTTCATTAATTTATTTTGATGAACGTTATTATGGTGGCTGTCTGCTGTGTTAATAATGATAGGACAAATGAAATAAAGTATCACCAGCTGTTACTAACCAGTTAAACAACAGTAATTTTTCCCCTTGTGCCCTAAAATAAATTTTAAAAAGAGAAGGATGAATACTGAAAGGTAGAAATTCACACTGGTTTGTACTTTAACTCCCTCTGATGTTTTATTTGTAGTCACATTTTATTTGAACAAGGCAAAAGTATTATGCAAACTAATGATTGCTAGAAAGAGCATAATGATACAAGAGTGCAGTTCCCTGTGAAATGTGACAGGCTACATGCTCACAGCTAGCACCACAATTGAAAAAATTGGAAAAAAAAAGCTTAAAACTAGCAACAAAACCCATCTGCTTGCTAATCTGGCATATGAAGAATGGATTTTCAGGTGCAAAGTGCTGGGTTTTATATATGACAATGGGGAGACTTTCCTGACAATTTTGTCATCATGGGAGGCCCCGCTAAGCAGCCAGATATACAGAGCCTATGTAGAGGCAAGTTCTCTGGGATCGGACAAGATAGGACTGACTTAATGCTTAGATTTTGCACAGTGTATACTTCACAAGGAAATAATATTTACTTCTTTGTTGTCGTCATTTAGCATCTATTTGGAGATGCATTTATTTTCTTTCCCATGTAATTTTACTTTATCACTTTGCAGCTAAGAAACAAAGGATTCGTGGTTTTGTTAGCAGACTTTGCCAGTCCACCCTACTTTTAGAAGCACCTCACAAGAGCAAGAAAGATAGGAAGCTGTCAGGAAACAACCCTAAAACCTCTTCTGCTGCAAATGAGGCTGAGCTAGGAAAAACACATCTGAAGGAGCTCTCCCCAGTGGGGATGGTTGGGGCAGGACTGAGGACCAGCCCAGCAGGCAGGAAATCAGGGAAACAGATGGAGCCATGAGACAGTGAGAGGGGAGGGTGTAAAGCTGGGCAGCTAAGCAAATGGGCACCATTGTTTCCAAACCCAAAGAAGCTCTTCTACCGGAAAGATTAGAGATTGAAATTAGCATCTGAGCTCTTTGGTGTCCTGAAATCACTGCACTCAGTGGTCCCATTGAGGGATCTGGAAATACAACTTCCCAGCTTAGAAATAATGGAGTCAAGAGGATATTTTTGCCATTAGATTTATTTGTCTGGAAAAAAATGTACTTAGCATACCCAAAACACTCTGTAGGAGCTCCCAGCTGCAGGCAGAGATGTGTCCCTGGCAGATGCCCTATCTGCAGCTTCCCAGGTGCCCCCATGAGGGTGCTGTACAGTGAATATTCCGATCAGAAACAGGCTCCAGTTCCATATGAGGACCTGTTTGATTTGAATTCAATTCTTCTGCAGGCATGGTAGGAACATGAAGAGTATCTTCCACCTGAGGCCCTACAGAATGACAGGATATCCATACCAGAGTTGTAAGTTAACTGCTTGTATTTCTGACACGTCTTCTTGTTCAGAGTCATCACTGTTCAGTGTTACATAACTGCTATAGTAGGAAGGAAAGAATAATTGGCACTGTCTAGTTGCATTCTGGTTCACAAATATTCAGCAAAATAGCAACCTAGTACTGGGAATAATTAGTGAATTTAAATCACTATTTCAATTATCATTACTTGTCAACTCCTTGTTGACTTCAAGGCATCCTGAGTGTTGGGCTTAGTATTGCACTGTCCAGGAAAAAGAACAAACCACAGGCAGCTCTGTTAAGCCAATTTTTCATCTCAAGGCTATTAAGGACTTCAGAGAAGTTGCATCCCCATTACTGAGATGAGAAATTGGATCATCAGCTGATCTGGCTGATGTGATTGGACACGGTCTCTTTTTCTCACTACAAGTCTGCAACTAGCTGTGAAAAGCGAATCCTAAGAGATCTGCGAAGTCCTGCTTGCAAATTAACGATATAAAGCTTTCAAGTCTACAAAAATACTGTAAGTACTTGGACTAAGTTTATTATGCAAAAAAAAAAAAGGTCCAAGTTTATCATTCTAATACCAAATTATATATTCTACATTATGGATTCTCTGCATATTATGTTTCTGACATATCACCATCCTTTAAAATGAGATATGTGTAAACCATGTCATATGGATTCTGCAGGAAAGAAGCACATAACTCAGCACATGCTGCTAGCAGAGGAGGGAAAAGATACCAGTCCTGTTCACTGCATTGGCAGTAATTGGCATCCGAAGACCAGAAGAAAGTAAAAACCCTTGTAATTTTGACCATTTAATCAAACATATATGTATATATATGTTAATATCTATTTGACCTCCTCCTAAATGGGAATGAGCTAATCAGTCTGAACATAATTTATCAAGGTCTCCAGTATCAACTCAAAAAATACAGTCTCTCTCTACATGAATTACGTTATTGGCCTGAAGTAAATAAAAGCAGTGCTATATGAATAGAATAATAAATTCCAATTCTAGCCATAGACATGGCCGGGTTCTAGGTGAGCTCTTCCTGATTCTATGGTTCATCCATGGCAGATGGTATTGTCTCAAAGAATTATGAGTTTTCTAGTTTGAACTCCCCTGCAAATCAGTTGAGGACAGAACATAATTAGACTTCCAGCCAGCACGGGGGCCTTTACCCTCAGCTCCCATTTACAAACACGAGATGCCCAGGACAGGTTCAGCTGAAAGCTACTCTCTCTTGGCTCATCAGATTGATGCGATCAGAGTGCCTAACAGCAAAGCAGTTTGCAGAGGGTCTCGAGGGGTATGCTCAAGAGGTTCATGCCCCTTTCTCGCAGCTACAACTACAATGAACCAGCAGTACCTACACTGCTTCCAGGGCATCTGCTCAGCCTGGTCCCAAACCTCCCCAGGGACACAAATTCCCTTACCACATTAGACAGCAGAAAGTCCTATGTGGAAAAAAAAATGTTTGCGATGTCTAAACGCATGAATGTTCACACATTTCAGATGAGATTACTTCAAATTCACTGGAATGAGCACTCAAGCAGAGTAAGTTTCAGAAAATTCATGACTAGTCCACGATGAAAGATGGTTTAAATACATCCTCATAAGCAGCCCTGTGCTAAAGATGTGTAAAAAAGCCCTGTCTTAGGATGATGCTTTTCAGCAGGTCGCATGGTACAGTGAGCAAGAAGCTCTTGTTGAAAGATCACTTGTATTATCTCTTCTGTACCTTGTGACAGAGCCCCTGACAAAGAAATTTTGCAAACTGTTGATCAAAATTTATTCTGGACTTGTGATTTGAGAAATTTTCTTTCCCCTATGGGGCTTGATTTCTTCACATTTTCTTTCTATATTCCTTGATTTGTTCTATATAACGCAGAAATAAGTGAGCTACTACAAAATATATTTCAGATCTTCATGTCTTGTTGTGAATGAAATACTGCATAAGAACAGAGGGGAACAGATGCTGAAGATAAAAAATCTCAATCACTCCTAGATGAAGTCTGGCAGTTGTCATCAATATAGATCTCATGACGCTGCTCCCAAAAATGGAGAAAAAACATGTTAGCCAAAATTTTTCTGTATGTAACTTTAGTGTCATTCTCGCAGCAGTTTTGACTTAATATGATATTTGGTACTTTCTGACAGAGATTGTTACGTAGGACGCTGTGAGCTTTCAATCTGTTGAAGCATTTTTTTTGTGGAAGTGGGTGTATTTAAGTGCTAGGTGTAAGGGATAGACAAACAGAGGCAGAAATAGGAATAAATCAGCCTCATAACTGTGCAGTTCTGCATGACCAGTGGGAAGGCTTTTTGTACACCTGAATCACAGGCACACTCTTCCCACAAAATGTGGCACATTGTTAATGTTGTGGTTTAATACCAGTTGTCAAATAAACTCCACTCAGCCATTTGCTGACACTCCCACCAGTGGGATCAGGGAGAGAATCAGAAGAGTAAAAGCAGAAAAAAAACTCGTGGGTTGAGATAAAGACACTTTAATAGGTAAAGCAAAAGACACACACACAAGCAAAGCTAAACAAGGAATTAATTCACCCCTTCTCATGGACATGCAGGTGTTCAGCCACTTCCAGGAAAGCAGAGTTCCACCCATCCACAAGGGTGACTTGGGAAGACAAACACCATCAGTCTGAACATCCCCTCTCCCTTATTCCCACAGCTCTATATGCTGAGCATGACACCATATGGTCTGTAATATCCTTGTGGTCAGTTGGGATCAGCTATCCCTGCTGTGTCCTCTCTCAACTCCTTGTGCACCCCCAGCCTGCTCACTGGCAGAGTGGGGTGAGGAGCAGAAAATGACTTGAGTCTGTGTGAGCACTGCCCAGCAATAACTAAAACATCCCTGAGTTATCAAGACTGTTTCCAGCACAAATCCAAAACATAGCCCTGTACCAGCTACTGTGAATAAGATTAACTCTACCTCAGCCAAACCCAGCACGATCTCTTTACAACTAGCCTAAACTGAAATGTGTAGCCCTTGTTCAACAGCACACTTGGGGGCACAAGCAGTTGATCACCAAACCATAAAGAATCAAAATCCCAGTGTTGTCAGGCTGATGCTTTCATGTTCAAAATAACACCAGAGAAATGAAGTAAACATCAGCATTGCTAACTGGCATCAGCAAACTATCTTCTCTGATGGGTTTGTGCTAAGTATTTATATTGAACCTTTTTCTATGCCTGTCTTCAGTAGTAAAACTTATTTAGTAAGACAAAGTGCATCCTCTCAAAACTATGTATCTTTCACAAATAAATCTTAGAAGTCAACCTCTATTTATACCTAGAATAGAAACTGCTACCAAAGTCACATCTACTAGACAAGAATCCTAGGAAAATTGCACACACGACCTGGTCATGTGAGTGTGAACACAGCCACTAAACAGCCCATTTTACTACAGTTTTTTTCCATAGTCGCTTTGAAAATTGTGCTGCTGAGCCAAATTAACAGTCTGAGCAGGGCAGTATATAAGCATGCTCCTGATTTATAGCAGGGTGATCAGACCTGCAGGTCACTTCAGTGCTCTGGGACATGATAGCTGGCTCATACGTGGGGTCGGCAAGATCACATAATGGGCTTTTCATAACTCTCTCTAAATAACCCAAAGGTAATCCCCACCAATCAAAAAGGAACAGAGAACGAATGTTGTTTGGGAAAGCAGATCAATGTCAGATTGATTTCTCAGTGCACGCTGCTAGCTTTCCACAGAAGTCTTTACATTACTGGCTTTCTGGAAACTAAAGGGAACAATTCAACAGAAATTGGAGTTTTTTCTCAGACTAATTCCAAAAGGCACAGTCTCCCAGTGATAAACAGTGTGTTTATCTTTGAATCCCCCAAAAATAGAGAAGAGCAGGACCAGCTTTAGTTTAGGCTTGGGGAAAAGCATGAGAATTTAGGGGGGAAAGCAGTACCTAATCTCTCCAGATCAGGTCAGCTGCCTGCAGCAAAACAGCCCAAGCAGTCAAGGCCAAGCAAGGTGTCAGTGTTCCTTCAACAGGCACAAAGGAGAAGAGAGAAAGCTCTCCATCAGGCATCTCATTCTAAGAATTCAAAACATCTTGCTCAAGATGGGGTTACACATGCTCTGGATGCATCTCTACCACTAGTTTGTGCTTAAACACACTTAACCTCTCTGGACATGTCCATTCACTCTGAAATGTAAATCATGGCTTTCTCCGGACCACAGAGGTTGAAGAAAACACAGCATTTAGGATAAAAATCCTCATCCTTGATGACTATTGTAGGCACAATTTTCTGGAGTTAAATACGAACTTTTAGGAGACGTTTGCAGGAGAATAGCTAGCTGGTGTGTTGGGGTCATGGCCACAAACAGAGCCATCAGCACCATGTCTCTGGGACTCGTACCCTGAACATTGCCTGGAGACGGCTGGAGAAGTCCAGCTGTCAAACCACACATCAACCTCACAGGCACAGCTCTGGGGGGAGGGCTTTGGACTCCTGCCTGCTTCTTACACTACCTATACATCAGCCATCCAGCTGTCAGCTCACATTTTACTATTGCAGATCTTGGGGTATTTCATATTCACAGCTATTTCATTCATATCTGCTAGGACCAGGCACCAGGCAGTGAGATTTCAACTCCTGAAGCCACTCAATTGCATTTAAAAAAATAAAAAATAAAAAAGTGTAAGTCTCTTGTGGCTACAAAGAAAAGGCAAAAAATACTGCATTTTCAAGATAAAAAGCCAGGAAAAAAAATAAACTAAAAATCCAGGACTTTAGTCTATTTAAAAACATCATTATTTTAATGTTCTCATTCACGCATTTTGAATGTCTAGAGCTGGCAATTTTATAATGTAAATACATATTTCTTTAAAAATGTGTCTCTGTTCATATTTTGCTGTCAGACCAACTCTGACACAAGCAATGAGGAGTACACACTGAATTCAGCTCACTTCTTTATGCATTATGTTCATGTCTCATAACTTCTTACCAATAATTAAAATGCCAAATACTGTATTTATTTCTTAATCCCACTGGCTTGTTGTTTTTCAGGCTGAAGTAGAACTCCCACAGATGTCAGTAAGACTAGCAAAAACCAAAGTGGTTTCACAACTGGGCTCAAGTATTTAAATACCTCCTTCTCTTTTTTCCTTTTAAAGAGGGCTGCAATCTTTCTTGAGAAAGGTTATGATACACTTCAAATGTTAAAGCTCCTACCTCTTTATTCCAAAAAGAGACTTCATTTTTTTTTCTGCATTACAATTTCCCCCAGCATTGAAATAAATTGATATTTAATCTGGATATTTCAGAGTCATTATATTTGCAAAATCAGATTTCTAATAAGGTTTTGAAGGACTTTACTTTGTTTTTCTCCTTTCAGAGCTCCTGAGCTTCAGAATGTACAAATGTCCTGCACTTTATTTGCATTCCCAGCACTATAAAACAGAGTTCTGCAACTTAATAATAATAGTAATGACCATGGGCCCGTCTCTCGATAATGCTTCCAAGACTCCTGATAATCTGTGTCTTTTACATCCCCACTGAGCCCTGAGCCAACACTTTGCAAGATCACAGTAGCTCCCTCAAAATCTCCTTCTAGTAGATTATGCAAGTTTGACACGTGGATATAGTTGAACTTCCTTCTCCTCCTGAGCAAGTTAGCACTGAATGTCTTCGTCCTTTTTGACTTGTTACTGTGAGATCTTGCTGTGGCTCTTCATAATCAATTCTTTTAGACTATTCTGGATAATTTTGTACCTTTTGCAACCATTATCACTGCCATTCTCTTCATTTTCTCATAAATTTAGGAATATATTGAGATCCTAATGACATCCCATCAGTTAGTTGCCTTCAACTGTATAAACTGTCACGTACATAACTTCTGCATCCCAAATTTAAATTTTTACACTGTTTTTTTTAAGGTAACAAGTTCCTTACAAGTAAACTGCTAAAGTTATGATGGTCTACCTATTTCCCAAATCCATGGTAACTGGTGTTTTGCATTTCCATGGCAAGGTTTTGGTAGTGGGGAAGCTACATAGGTGGCTTCTGTGAGAAGCTGCCAGACCTTATATGGCCAATGCCCAACAGGCTCCAGGATGCACCTGCTGCCAGCCAAGCCTGAGCCCATCAGCAATACTGGTAATGCCTCTGGGATAACTGATTTAAGACAAGGAAAAAAACTATTGCGCAGAAGCAACTGCAGCCAGAGACAGGAGGAGTGAGAATATGTGAGAGGAACAACTCTGCAGACACCGAGGTCAGTGAAGAAGGGGGATGAGGTGCTCCAGGAGCCAGAGTAGAGATTTGTCCTGCATCCCATGGTGAAGACCATGGTGAGGGAGGTTGTGCCTCTGCATGAAGGACCATGGGGGTGGATCTCTGTTCCACTGTGGACCTGTGGAGGACCCCACAGCAGAGCAGGTGGATGCCCCACGGGAAGCCTGTGCTGGAGCAGACTCATCGCAGGACCTGTGGCCCCACTGAGAGAGGAGTCCACGCTGGATCAGTTTTGCTGGCAGGACTTGTGACCCCATGGGAAGGACTCACACTGGAGAAATTGCTGGAGGACTAGCTCCTGTGGGAGGGACCCCACACTGGAGCAGAGAAAGAATGTGAGGAAGGAGCCACAGAAACAACATGTGATGAACTGTGACTGTAACCCCCATACTGTGTCCCCTTATAACACTGAGTATGAGGAGTTAGAGAATTTGTTAGTACAGTTGAGCCTGTGAAGAAGAGAAAGGTTGAGGGAAGGTGTTTTAAGCTTTCAGTTTTATTTCTCAATATCCTACTCTGATTTGATTGGTAATAAATTAAACTAGTTTCCCCAAGTTGAGTGTTTTGCCCATAATGGTGATTTGTGAGCGATCTCTCCCTGTCCTTATTGTGACCTGTGAGCCTTTCACTATGTTTTCTCTCCCCTGTTAAGCTGACAAGGGGATAGAACAGCTTTGGTGGGCACCTGGTGTCCAGCCAGAGTTAACCCACCACAACTGGTGAAGTTTTGAAACGGAGAAGAACATAAAGCCAGGAAGCAGATGGGGGTGTTGCTCTAAATTGCAAGATTTTTCCTGTTCACAAAAAAATGCTTTTCTGTTCTGTCTCATTTATGTGCACAAACTTGCCAATTCTTCTGTTCAGGAATTATCACCAAAATACAGAGTTCTCAGAGAGACATAAGACAGGTTTCTTTGTATTTATGGCAAGATTTAAAGAGAGAAACGTTGGAATTTCCTTTACCACAGGGCTCATAACATTAACAAGCCCAAGAGCTCACTGAGCATAATTGGTTTTTTTAACTTGCTCTCCGCTGGGAGCTCAGACAGCTACCAAGGGGTCTGAAAGGATTATTTTCAGTAGTGTTTACTCTATGGAGTCTGACCCAACACTGGGAAATTTCAAAGGGATATAAACCTAAATATTATAGAGCTATTTGGGGGGCATCCTGCTGCATAAATAGAAGACAGGCAGAATGAAGGGCTGGGATTTCTATTCACCTTAGAAATAACTAGAGGTAGTACTGAGCAGATAAGTTTAGGTATTGCTTATGACTCAGTCTGGGGTTGCACTGCTTGAGCTGACAGAAGCAGCACTAGGGATAAGCGCTGCCCACATGAGGGACAGAGCTTTGTGGCAACTTGCAGAAGCTCAGAGGGTCAGTGGCAGAGCTGAGAGGAGCTATCAAGCTTCCAGTCTCCCCCTCAATACTTTCCTGATCCTTCATTTCCTGTATTTTCCTGAAGTCTGGGAGTCTTGTTTTTCAAGGCAGCTCATAGGAACCCATCACCTGTTGCTGGGTCTCAGCTTCTGCCTGATACTACTGTTGGGAACTTACCTGGTCTGTTCATCACATCCTGCCTGTCAGCCACAGAGGAAAACAAGCAAAGAAGAAAAATAACTCTAAGAAGGAAAGTGGGGCTGGAGAGGAGGACTAAGATTTTTTTTTTTTGGTCTGAAGTAAGACAGCTATTCTTTGGAAACTGTTCTTTATAACCCATGAAAAACATAAAATGACATCTAAGATGCAAATGATTTCTAAAGCTACATTATGAGAAAGTACAATTAATATATGCTATGTCAGCTGGAATTGGAGTCTAGTCCTTCTTTTGAGCTGTGAAAGCAAGACAACCCAACCCTTAATTACTATGTGCTGCCTCTGCCACAAGAAATACCATGTATTCTTTAAAAAAATAATTGATAGTTTTGTCACTCATGTAACTTAAGACTTCATCCAGTCAATGAATCAATTGTTCAATTAAATTGTCTCTTGACTTCCCAAGCTTGTCAGCTAAGCAGAAACATACTTGGCTTCTTCCTTGTTCACAATGGGGGCTTACACTTCTTTTTGTTTCAGTATCAGTACATTTCTAATGCCTGGAGATACATTTCCAATGCCTGGAGATACATGTAGGAAGAAGGCTATGCTTTGCAGTTCACTTACTCCTGTGGAATTTGATTCCATCATGTGAATCAGAGAACTGGAAATCATTGATGAACCAAGTGTATTAAATTAGCATTCTAATAAGCACATTTCTGTGTGAAAAAAAATAAGTCAATGCTCTCTAGTTAGGCTTAGAAAATAGAAGAAAAAAATCTTCCTGAGAATTTTGCACTGTGAACTTGAGGAAAACAAACTAGATTTAACCAAAGAATTGCACTGAGCCTGACAAATTGACCTTTCAGTCACTTCTGAACATTACCAGTATTTTACAAAGTTAACACTGCAATTTAGCAGTTATTAGACAGTGTGGCTCATGCCCCACTGATCACAGCAGTCCAGCCATGAGCCAGATCTGTGCGACACGATGGCAAATACACAGCAGGGGGGAAAAGCTGAGAGCTGTGAATGAGAGGCTGGAGCAGGTTTCAGGCACTGCTGTATACACGAGTCCTACCCCTGCCCTCCGATCCTGGCAGGGCCAGTGCCTGGCATACATGTTCACCAGGCTTGACCTCCTCAAAAGAGATGGATGACCAGTGGGTCCCCAAAATTTGATGCCTCTTGTTTGCATAGACTGACACCAGAATGAGTGGGTGCTCAGAGAATACCTTGGAGGTCAAAACCCTTATCTCCTTCATCCCATGTGCAGCCTCTGCCAAGTCTCTCAGCAGAGGTGAGAATGAACCAGCCATTTGTCTTTATGGTAGGATATTTCTATAAGAGCTAATTTTTGAGGACAAGAAGGAAGAGCTCATCTGATATATATATGTGCTGACTAATACCAGCCCAGGAACTGGCTTGGAGCATCTTGTCTTAACATTTTCTATCAGTGAGGAAAAAAGAAGCTTTTTGCACTCATCACTTCAAAGCACAAGGAGCAGTAACATCATTTAAACCAGTGCTGGAGATGGAGATGCCAATAGCAGGAGGAGCAATCCATGGAGAAGTACATCTTGGGGAAAGTCCTGCTCTCCCTACTGCCAGGGTGGCATAGATCCTTGACTTTTTGGAATTTCTTCTCTGCCCTGTGATGAAGGAGCCGTGGGCAGGGACCATGACCTGGCACTGAAGTACAATCCCTATCACATCTGAAGGCAGCTGTATTGACAGTTTGCAAACAATTGGAGGGAGATTTCACAAAGGTATAACAGAATCCAGTGCCTTATATAGAACAAACAAAAGCACTGCCCAGCTTCTGTCCTCCCTCTGCCTGCATGGATCATACCCAACGCAAATTAGAAATAAAGGGAGAACAAAGAATCCATTCAATATCAAGTTTTGTGCAACAAACTGACTCTATTTTAAATTTTTCCCAAATATCAAAAGATGTCCATATGGCACAAAAGCAACCTAAAAATGGTACAGAAAAATGAGAATCATATTCACTGCAGCAAAATAATGGTAACAGTTCAGAAACTAACAGATGTCTATAGCTCAGTATTTTGAAATTCGTTACTCTGCCACAGCGACATTTACAGTATGGT
Organism: Acanthisitta chloris; assembly: GCF_000695815.1. Taxonomy (NCBI): domain Eukaryota; kingdom Metazoa; phylum Chordata; class Aves; order Passeriformes; family Acanthisittidae; genus Acanthisitta; species Acanthisitta chloris. The sequence continues at coordinate 4,466 of NW_008650902.1, read as the reverse complement.
AACAATAATTCTATAATTTGATCAACTTGAATTACTTTTATTTTTAGCAGTTGTAATGTATACAGTCTTAACAAAACATTTTTATACATATCTGCTAAGTACTTCTTTACCAAAATAACAAAATTATGTATGTTAAAAAAAATAATTCAGTATATATGATTCAAAAAGAAGTGGCAAAACCTTTTCTGAAAGCAAATATAGGAAACCAGTGATTCATCTCAGAGATGATGGGTATCATGGCAGTGTTGCCAGATCTTCTCTTTACCTGAAGCTCCAAATTTTAGGGTCTCTCTCTTTTTTTTTCCTCTAAGGCACCAACTTTTCCACTGACAATTTCAGATGCACATTTCTGAGTAGCACTGCTTGTCTCTGCAGTCATTTGCCAAAGAAAGATTTTAAAGGCACTTACATAAAATAGGCACCACTATTTCTATATTTTAAACATTGAACAAATCTGTTGCATATTTTTCTCTGGCCCAAATCCTTTAACCTACAATCTTTTTTTCCAATAATTTATAAAGTCCTGCTTTCAATGTGGTCACTAATTTAATAAATTAATTAAAAACTAAGCCAAGCATTAGCTAGCCCTGCTCAGTAACTGCAACTGATGAATAATTTTTCTATGATGTCTAAAGAATTCATCTTTTTACATATACAAATTATTCTAACTTCACTTATTCCTTCTGTACATTTGTCTCCAGACTAGCTACCCCCTAATCACATATTATTATTCCATTATTCTGTCACTTTAGGCTTTCTAAGTCATCAGCTCAGCTTCTCTTGCAGCGATGAAGGCCCATGGGGCTTGGGGTTGCTATTTTCAAGCAAAACAAGAGACTTCTGAACAGCAAAGGTAGTCAGGAAGATAATAAAGTATGCAAATCATCATTATTCACTGTTTTGCTATATCCACGCAGATCTGTTTCCAAAAGTACCTCCCTCTTCCACCAATTTTACCAACACTCATGAGAAATATGTTTTAAAACTAGACTATTTTTGAAGGAATTTCAGATATGAAAAGATGCTGGTTTGATTTATTGGAGGGTTTTACATAACATTTCCCAAACAGCCACCATTTTGGCTGCAGATGTAGTTTTTATTGGCTTCTTATTTGCATTTAAATAAATGTCTTCAGATGACTAAATTCAAACTCCTTGATTTAAGAGCCATTTCAGCATGACCTGAACTCCCAGACCCCTTCATTCACAGGTGCTTGTGTCCTTGAACAGAAATAGCAGTACTAAATGCAAAGCAGCAGAAACACAAGTCTCCTTGCTGAACAGCAGCATGAACACACAGGATCTCACCTCTGCCCCTGCACTGATGGCCCTTCTCACAGGCTGCTCCCATATGCTGCCAAGCCCCAGGCAGCGTCAGATACCTCGGCTATGGCCAGAACATCACATTTTCCACCTGGCCACAAGGTCTGACTTGGCAATAACCTGCTGTACCCACTTACCTTTCCCCATCCAGCTGTTTTCTGCACTAGGGGAAAAAGCATTTGAAGCATGATTCCCCTTTTTGTGTAAGGCCTTGATGTCCATCATGCTGAGACTTTAATTGGAGATTGGTTTCCTATTAGTGCTTCATAAAAGTTTTCTCTCAGTACCTGCATGTTTATTACCAATTTGTTATAGAAACACGACATAAATATTTCAGCACCCTATAGTTTCCTCACTCTGCTGAAACCCCACATTATTTACCATGTTCTTATTCATAATTATTCCTGCAAGGCTTCATTAGAAGGAGAACAAAATATTCTTTGCTGTTTCCTTCTCCCCTTCCTTAACCTCACCCATCCTCCTTTTCTCTAAATTTTTCTCGAGGCTCATGAAGGGTGGCTTTGCATTCCCATCAAAGCATCCTGCTGCAGAAGGGCACCTGAGGTCACCCTGGCCTTTGAGGAGCGCCGCCGGCTTCCCGGCCACTGCACCAGAACAGCATCACCCACAGTGCTGTATTAGCATTATTATCATCTTCTTACCACCATCATTTGCACTTTAGACTGTGAACCTGGCTAGGGCTCTGAGTGTGCAAAACCAGGCTCAATTGTCACTCCTGCCCAAGCCCAGCTGATCCTGCTTCCCCACACATCACCACTTACACTGTTTCTCATGGTGCCACAGCAAGGATCTCCCTCCTTAGGACAGTATAATCACATCTGACATTTGGCAACCAGAGAAGGAGGAGTGGGCAGGGCAGAAAGCAAAAGGAAAGCTCCATCTTCTCTTTCCAGCTGGGAATCTCAGGATGGTGTTCAAAACAAAGCAGGACAAAGGGCCCAAAAACTGGGATAGCATCTAATGGAGGGTTGTTAATTCAGAAAAAGGTAATACATTTGGTAATGTTCTATTCGTGGCATTCTAGGGGTTTTTTTTAGAAATTATGTCCTTTCTGACACACATTTTTTTTCCTCTCTTTATATTAAGGGCCAGTCAGAGGAAAAGCTAGGAAAATAAGGCAGATATAAATAAATAAATAACCACCTACAAAAATACAACACATGCACCAAGAGGGAAGTTTCCCCTATTTCAGCCCCTTCTAGCAAGCAGTGTCACTGAAAACCCCCTGTACATCCTAACACAAAAGCTCTTCTGACAGCATATTTATTAACTGTCTTAAATTCAAAACTAAAGGAAAAAATACAAAGATTACTTTCAATCCCGATCTATGCCTTTGAAATACACAGGGACACTATCACAGAATTTCCCCCCCTCATTAATGCCAGCACACATTTGCCCTTCCAGAGAGGGAATATTAAGAGCTCCTCCTGACCCAGGCTGCTTTCCAGAGGCTCCCGTGAAACAACAGGAGGCGAAGGGCCCCCGGGCGCTGCCATCCCCTTGCAAGGACTATCAGTTTGCATTAGTCACAACAAACCTCCTCCATCACACAGCTCTCGCAGGGCCCTTTGCTTGGGAACAGTTGCTGGGCTGAGGCTGCTCTGCTCTTATCTTTTTCGATTGCCAACAAAGGAAATTACAGGTGACTGACAGGCAGGATCACACTCCGTAGGGTTTGGAGGTTTTTTTGCAAGAGGCTGTTTGTCCTTTGGAACAGCATCCATCAAGCTTTAGCACACAAATCCTAGACACATGGAGGGCAGTTTCTAAATCTGAAAGGCAAGCATAAAAGCTTGATTATGAGAAGTGGAGATTTTTTTTCTAATTTCCTGACCTTGAAAGCTATTTCTTAGGAGTCTGCAGGGAGTGCAGCTTAAAACTTCATGTTTGATACTTCAAAACTGACATTTAAAAAAAAAAAAAAGTGAGTTTCCCTTAATTTTTTGCCAAAAACAAAAAACAAACAAACAAACAAAAAAACCACAAAAAAAAAACAAAAAACAAAAAACAAAAAAAAAAAAAAAAAAAAAAGAAAAAAGAGAATGGAAAAGAGAAGGGAAAAGAGTAGTAAGGACAAGAACCATACATATTCTCTAAGAGGGTCTTTTTCCAAAAGCTACTGCTTTTATGCTTAGAAGTGCTCAGCTGGACCATTATCAGAGCTTCCCAAAACACAGAGATTCTATAGCTTATTCCTTTCCCCACCTTGCTCAGGCCTGTGTTTTCTATTTAGTTTATTTCAGAGCCTGTTATTTCCAAGAGCACAACCTTTTTTGCAGGCGTGGATGCAGTCACAACAAGAAGGTTTGTCATGTTTTAGTAGACGCTAGTTAACATCCATTACTGTAAATTCTTAGACCAGACACACAAGGAAAACTATACTATATTATAAATCATGATTTATAATATTACTTGTCCTAACCAGTAAAATGCAAACATATTCCTAACGGTGGTTTCAGAAAAGGTACAAAGTAGCAACAAAGAGAAAATGTGAGGTTTGGTTTTTTTGGGATTTGGGGGGATTTTAAATATATAATATTGAGATCTAGGAAGATGATGGCTCCTTTTCCAAGCCAGTAGCAGTGTTTCAGTATATTCTGTGAGGTGATCACCTTGTCAGCTCCAAAGTGTATATCCTTGTGTATATGTGTCATAGGAAATCCCTTAAAATCCATCTACAGTGTATGCTGGCCCCATCCCCTAAGTTCATAGGAATTTCTGTTGTGTAGAATCATGGAATGGTTTGGGTTGGAAGGAACCTTAAATATCATCTCATTCCAATCCCCTGCCGTGGGGACCCCTTCCACTAGACCAGGCTGCTCAAAGCCCCATCCAACCTGTCCTTGAACAATTCCAGGGATGGAGTATCCACAGGTTCTCTGGGCAACCTGTGCCAGGCCCTCACCACTCTCACAGTAAAGAATTTCCTCCTACTATCTAAGCTAAGCTACCCTCTTTCAGTTTAAAGCCATTCCCCCTTGTCCTGTCACTACACTGTCTCTTATAGAGTCCTTCCCCATCTTTCCTGTAGGCCTCCTTTAAGTACTGGAAGGTTCCTACTAGGTGTCCCTGAAGTATATACTTATAAAGTATATATTTATATATGTATACTTTATAAAATAA
>NW_008650901.1:0-41481 GCF_000695815.1 Acanthisitta chloris | reverse complement strand
CAAATCATTATACTTCAGAAAGGTATTGTTCTGCTTTCTTTCTGGTTGTGTTAGACAAAATGTTTCTAGGCAAAATGTTTTTGTCCCTCATTCCTTGAACTGTTCCATGCCATCTTTTAGAACGGAGTCAGAAGAATCACTTTCAGGTATCTAGAAAAGATAGATAGGTACATACATATATATACTCATGTATTTGTTATTATTATTTTAAAAATATCTGTGTAGGTTTTTTAATTACTTGAAAAGCTTTAATACCTCCTTCTGATATGACTCTTTTGCTAAAGAAAATCTTTATAAGTATGTTGTATTCTTCTGTTGACAAGATTGCTTAAATTAGGAAACAAGTGAAGTTAGTGTCACTATAACATTAAAAGAAGAAATATCAGAAGATATTCCAGATTAAGAGACATTATAGCAATATGACATACATTCTTGCTTCCATCATGCTCAGGCTCTATTCAAATTTTTATTCTAAAACAGGGAAAATTCATTTTAAAAGAGCTATATTGCAATGTAGTGGGCAGACAGTAGTTCATGTTAGGGCAAATCCACATCATCTTTCTTAACATTAATTTAGAGATTTATTTAATTATTTAAATTAGTTGATGAGTTTGGAAATCCTTGGAGGCAACTGAGTAAAATTCAGGATCACAAGATATGAAATACTATTTATTGCCTCTAAAATTTGCTAACTGTTCTTGAGACTGTTTCCATGTAGTGAATGAGTTACCTTAATCATGGTCTATTTATGGTTCTAGTATAATTATGTTTCACCAAACAAGGTGAAATTCTGGCTCCTCTAAAAGGAGCAGCCCTTATTTTGCCAAATATTTCCCTCTTCCCAGGCTTTTGTTTTATGCCTTTAATGTAAGTTATGAAAGAAGATGATATGTGACCCAGAACTACTGTGTATTGTGGATAACCTCTGTGTCCCTGATTTGACATGACATGCTGCAATGAAATTTGACCAGGAAAGGATTTCACTATGAAAATTATTTGTGAGAGAAAGAAAGCGAATTAGAAAAGAAATTAACAGCAGTGTATGCACAGGATACAAACAGGGAATTATCTCTGGCAATACTTATAAGCCATTTTTATTCAATTTTTTTTTTCACGCATGGCTTTAGAGTATTGATCCTTTAAAGTCAGATGCTGATTGTATAAATGCATATATGCATGTGAAGATAAATCACAAGGACTAGAGGTGAATAGAGAAAGTAGTTTCATTTTCCAGGAAGGCTGTTGTAAGTTTGATGTATTTTTCTACCAATTTGAATGACCTTCTACCTCTTTTAGGGCAGATTTCTTTGAGGTATTAGCCTTTGCTTCAGGCAGACCTGTGGAATAAGCAGTCCTGGAATCATGCAATCTAGATGTTTCAGTACTTTTCCCTAACAAAGACCTTACAGGCTTCCAGAGGTAATATGCCTTTTATCAGACTCACAAGAACACTTGAGATGGCAGATAAAATAATTTGGAGCTCAGTGCAACTTGGGGGCTTCAGCAGGTCACAGCTGGATTATGAGCAAAAAATAAACGGGTGTGATTGAAATCTTTGTGATGAGAATTGGATCCTTGAGCTCAGTCCTATCTTTTACACCCATGCATTGCAGTGGGTGTGGTCAGGTATCTTTTATATTCTTAAAAAGTACTCTGTACTCTATTACACTACTAAAAGTAGAGTACAGATTTTTTCTGTTCATAATGTTGTAATTCAAGCTGGTCCTCCCCAGTGATGGAAAGGTTACATGCTATGATGATGAATATCAAATGAATCAGCCACTGCCCATTCAGTTAGTAAGATGAATAGGATGTCTGATGCACAACTTCCACTGTTGCCATTAAGAAAAGTAAGATGATCATTGAGCAAAAGCTGATACTCAGCTCGAACAACAATTTGCATTGCATTTTAGTTACCAAAACAACAAATTCACTCTACTAAGGAACAAAATTTGCATTAAAATAGGTAACATTTACAAGAAGAACAACTTAATGGACTGAAGCAAATGATGATATTTAGATTTTGCTGTTGGTTTTCAATAGTATATTTTCAGGGAAAACAGGGATGGTGGATATTGTGGAAATACAAGGGAAATAGTGTAGTTGAACTCTGCAATTACCAGTCTCTCTAATCTAATTCACTCAGTCTGTTTGTTTGTTTGTTTATTCATTTATTTGTGTTCATCTATCTATCTATTTATTTATTTATTTATAAATTTTTAGTAATTGAATTCTCATTGGCTGAAGGGCAAAACCAAAATCTTAGCAGGCAATCCCAGCCCTAGATCTGGGACCAATGATAGTCTCTCTTGGTTGAAATAATAATTTTTAACATTTTGGTGCTAATGATTAGTGTGACATAGTGTAGATCTTATCACTTAGTGTCAAATGGTTTTCAGTTTTGTTTTCTGGTTTGTAAACCAATACATTAGAAGGTACATTCCCAAAAGGTTAAAATAATTCTGGTTTTATTAGTATAGCTTAAAGTCCTTTCACTTTCGTTATAGTGGCATGGAACATATATTGCCCTCTGTTTGCTCTGCATTCAAAATATTGAAATACAGTTATTGATCATCTAAAGACTGTACTTTAGATCCTTCATAACTATTTATTTTTACAAATAATTGTTCCACAATGTGTTTGAAAATTAAATATTTGCTGAAAGTATAGTTTTTCTTTTAAGCATTGAAGTGAGGCTTTAAGTGAGGGAGATCACTGCTCATCTATCCCAATGGCTTGTCCCCTGTAACACCCATTAGCAGATGCTAGGCAAAGCATGTAACACCAGAATAAATCAGAGAAGCCCTTCCCCCTTCACCTTCTAGCAATAAGCAGATTAATGACTTTATTAGTCAGCAGCTACATCAAACCCCTGTATTTAGTGCCTGTGAATTGATATCTCGTGCATGAACTTATCTCATCTACTTATGAATTCATTTATTCTTTGGGTCCCTTGTGAGTTTCACAAATCACATTTTGTGTGAAGAATATAATTCCTTCTGATGGCTTTGAATTGCTGACTGTGACTGTGGTAGTATCATAGCTTTCCTTCTCTGCGCTATGAAAAATGAGGAATAATTGTTCATTGTTTAACTTTGTGACTATCATCCATGATGTTCTAGGCATCTGTTCAATTCCTCCATAGCTGCTACTTTTTTTTTCCTCCAAAGCTGAAGAAATATAATCTTTCCACCCTTTTCTAAGTACAGAAACTATTCTTTATAGAATCATAGAACGGTTTGTGTTCGAAGGGACCTTAAAAACCATCTAGTTCCAACTCCCCTATCATGGGCAGGGACACCTTCCACTAGACCAGGTTAGTCAGAGCTCCATACAATCTGGCCCTGAACACTTCCAGGGAGGGATTGTCCACAACTTCTCTAGGCAATCTGTTTCAGTGCCTCACCACCTCACAATAAAGAATTTCTTCCTGTTATCTAATTTTTCCTCTTTTGTTTTGAAAGAGAGGAAACTCATCTGTCCATTCTGTTGTCCTTCAACTCTTTTCCCAATTTCACTTCGGCCTGTTTTGGGAGGTAATGACCATAGCTATGTGCAGTATTGATGGCAGGGCTGTTGTGGTCCATGGATTTCAATATTAGCACTGTCAGGATTTTTTTTTTCTTTGTCCTCAGTTACTGATAGCTCCCCACTTCTTACTGAACTCAAGCTTGACTGAACACTTGATACATAGAGCAGGATGAGAAACTTTCTTTTTCCTTTTTTTTTCCTTTTTTTTTTTTTTTTTTCTTAAAATATAGTTTGCTTCTGATAGCATTCTGTTAATTTTCCAGAATAGCCTGTGCCATGTCAGGGCGATACAGAGTTTAAAGTCTTCTTGCAAGTAGTACTGCATCCCTTATTCCAAACAGAGCGATTAAAGAGAGAGAGAGAGAAGTGAGTAGAAATTTAAAAAAGCACAAAACAAAGTCTACAGTCAAGCAGAATTTGCCCTTGACTGCAGATTAACACAGATATGGGTTTATGAGTGAGACATGCTAAAAAACTGAAACATTTTAGTGAGATCCTTCACAGTTTTGGGCAGAGATATGAGGCAACAGGATAACTGAAAATTAATGCCTGCTGTGCAAATAGCTACTATCTAAAGTAGTGCCTATGGGAAAGTAGTGGGTTTTTTCCCCCTTGGCTTCTGGGGACCATTGGGTTTTGACACTAGCATGCTTGTGTACTTCCACAAAATTAATGGAAAAAAGTGAGTGTGTTACCACTATAATAGGCCAAAATGCTGCATCTCCTCTACTGAATATCATATTTGAAACGCATGGCTGACTGGAGAAGAACTGATGTCTGTTTTCAAAAGGAAAGGAAAACAGATGAGAGGAGATAAAGACAAAGAAGATGAGAAGGAAAGACGGAAAAGAGAACAATCCTGTCTCATTCCCCTCTCTTTGTGAGCTTACTGGGGTATAAAGCTGATACCTCCTCCTTAAAGTTAGCACTCCAAAGGATTTTGAAAGAGATTGTTTGACTTTTTTATGAAAACCAGAGTAATAAAGTAACTTCTGAAAACTGGTGAGTGTAATGGGTTTAAAATAGATGGATTAATTAGAAAATTGTCCTCCTACCCATTACATAGTGGATATTTTATTGCTCTTACTCTCAAATCAGCACCTTTAAACATTTGTTAACACTTAAGATGAATACCATAAAATTCTCTAAAAATATGTACATTTTCCATAGTGATTGAGAGTATTCTATGTGCCTGCTGCCTCTATTTCTGAGGCAGCTCCTGGTGTCTGCATATGCTGTGGGGTCTCTACCCACAGTCCCCTTTCCTGCCTTCTGTGTTCTTAAAGGTGTTTCTTGGTCCAAGCATCTCAGAGGTATTGTCTCCTTGATTTTAGGTATTTTCCCACATAGGAGATCTAACAGCTTTCAAGGAAACAGCATACACAGTGCATAGTGGGGGCATAAGGAAATTATAAATTCTGATAATCAGTAGGTTTGCATAAATATCCAAGTGGTAATTTTGAACTTCTGGTTATTGCAGTATGCACAAATATACATACTCATATTCTGTGCCTACACTAGTCTAGAAAACATAAGGATCAGAGAAATACAGCCTGCCACCACCAGAATGATTATTTTAGAATAAGTCCAAGAAACCTGCTTTAATTAAATTTTTTCTTGTTGGTTTGCTACTATTTAGGGCTTTTTTTACACTAGGAAAGAGAGAAAAATAAGCAGATAGCATTTGATATCAGGGTTAAGAGTGAGAAATGCAAGCTTTTATTATATATATAGAGAGCATGATTTTTGTAATATCCTTTCTCTTGCCTTTATGAATCGATCCTTGCTCTGAACCTTCAAGCACAAATGAAGTTTAAAAATTATGTCCTTTCCAAAGTCTTCCTATATTTCCTGTCACATTTAATCGAGAGAATCATAGAACACCTTTTTCTTTATGAAAATAGCTTCAGTTAGGATGTTCCAGATCTCACCATTATTAGAAAATAAAAATAATGGGTGTTGTAAACTTGAGAGGAAGATTGTTCAAGAGAGGAGGAGCTCTTTTGTGGTCAGGGATTTAACACACGTGAGAGAAGTCAATACAAGAACATGACTAACTTGGTTACAGACTTGAAAGTTTTCACATAAATCATTGTGCATCCTGGAAGGATCAGAAAATTTGCTCAGGTTAAAAAGCCAGAATGTGTGAAATCTCATAAATATACACAATATAGAAACTAGGGGAGGGAAAAGGAAGAAAGATACTTAATTTCTGGCAAACCACTTGCAGGGAAGAAATTTAGATGAATTCTTAATACTATTTATATTCTCTTAAGATGGAATCAGAATTAAAATTTGCACCATGTTTGAGAGAAACTGAATGCTGTTGAATGGCTATGTAATTGCTTCTCATTCTGAAATCTGAAGTGCTGTTTTGCAGTGTGCCATGAAATGAATTATTAAGTTAATAGGGTATATAGGTATGAAAATGTGTATATATAGTCAGCAGTCTGTAAGACTTCTGGGAGAATATTTTTTAAACACCTCAGTATAGAACCACAAAGAAGCATCATCAGATGATAATCAAGTGACTTGGAATGAAATGAGATAGACTTATTAATGTCTTTAAAATAAAGCTAACAGAAAGACTTGATGTCTGATAAATTTGTTTGTCTCTGCAAGTACAGCTGCTGAATGCCTTAATTCTTCACTTTAAAAGAAAATGTCTGTGGTAAATTAATAAAGTCATAATATGCACATTAGTATAACGACCAGATTTTTTTTCTACTCCTTTCTGCAACATAGTTTGTCTTTCATCTCTTCTGGAAAACAGCTAACAATTTAATTATTACAGAAAGTCAAGAGGATTACTTAATGGAAGGGATAAATCAGCAATGTTATTAGATCATGAAATCAAGTATTTGAATGTAAAACAGAACCCCTGTATTATGTTTAGTTCACATGAGTAGGCTTATTCAATGCAGTGGAAAGATGTGCATAAATAATACTTTAAAGAATTAAGTCCTTAAATAACTGTTTGTTGTATCTGGACATAATACCCATACAGAAAATTCAATAGTATAACAGTAATGTTTGCTGTTGCCTTTTTATTTTCTTAATGTTTAACTTGGTTTATTTGACCTGGTTAAATATTCTTGTATAATCTTATTCAGAAAATTTCTGAAGCCTTTGCTTGAGTCTATCTTTATGATAAACTCAAGAACTGCAGGGTATGCCTGCACTGGGTAGATATTTTTGGATATGTTCTGATTCACGCATCATAGTAAGGACTGTGAATCATAGGCAAAGAAACAGTTGTAAGGCAGATATGTCCTGAGTAAAGTAATGTATTTATAAAGAACAGGAACAAGTCCTACATTGCATATGTATAGCTAAATTTATGAGGAAATACTTTGAGTAATTCTGTGTGCCCTCAATGAAGCAAATATGTACAAAGAAGAAAGTCGACTTGTTACAACTTTGCAATCTAATTACATAGGAAATAAAACAAAAGAGGAAAAGGTTGGTTAATGAATTCTTTGTCATAGTTCCATACTACATTAAGGTTTTGGAATGGACCTTAGAGATCTTCTAGTCCCAACCCCCATTGCCCTGGGCAGGAGCACCTCCCATTAGTCCCATGGTTGCTCAAGGCCCCATCCAACCTGGCCTTGAACACTGCCAGGGTTGGGACATACACAACCTCCCTGGGCAACCTGTTCCAGTGTCTTACCACCCTCCCATTAAAAAACTTGTATGTAATATCTAGTCTAAATTTCCCCTCTTTCAACTTACAACCATTACTCCTTGTCCTATCATTGCAGTTCCTAACAGAGTCCCTCTCCAGCTTCCCTCTTAGGCCCTTTCAGATACTGGAAGGTTGCTATGAGGTCCCCACACAACATTTTTGTCTCCGCGCTGAAAAGCCCCAGTTTTCTCAGCTTGTCACTAAGCAGCTGTAAAATATTTAATAAAATATATGCACTCTGATACTCTTTCACTGCTAGCTACAATGAGTAGGTGCAGTTATATACTCCACAAATAGTCAAGTCAGTATACATACTTAAGTAGGACTGTGCTGTTCACCATGAAAAACAATTTCAGCAACACTATGGGAATGGACTAATTTACAGTCTTTGTTTAATCTGACTTGATTCCTACAAAATCTGTTTCCTGTATGCACAAAGTTATTTCATAGCAGAGAGATTTTACCTAGAGTATGATAATATACTATAAGCCTGAAAGAAATTTTCATATATGTTGCTTTGTTGACTTCTCACTGATTGGAATTGGATCTCTGTATCTTTATTGAGAGGATCAGAAAAGAGATAACTTGACTATCTTTCTTGGTTAAAATTAAGATATAAACAAATGCGAGGAGTAGAAAGCTATTTTTGTCTTAACTCTCATGTTTGCACCACATTTTGCCTTAATATATCTTAATTTTGTTTAGCATATTATTCACTTTTCATAAGGTTCAGTTTGTTGTTTATAATATTCTTTATTATTCGTTTAGCATATTTAGCATATTTCTGTAAACATTTGGTTGGTTAAAATTAAGATATAAACAAATGCGAGGAGTAGAAAGCTATTTTTGTCTTAACTCTCATGTTTGCACCACATTTTGCCTTAATATATCTTAATTTTGTTTAGCATATTATTCACTTTTCATAAGGTTCAGTTTGTTGTTTATAATATTCTTTATTATTCGTTTAGCATATTTAGCATATTTCTGTAAACATTTGGTGTAAAGAGAATTGAAAGATGTAAAGAGAATTGAAAGATGTAAAGAGAAATAGATATAGGAATTGAAAGATGTAAAGAGAATTGAAATAGATATAGATTTGAAGGTCATGCTTAACAATTAGAGTTTACAAGATTCTTATTGTTCCTTAATGTTCAAACAATTCGGTTGTTTGTATGGTTGGTTTTTGTTTTTTCTTTTCCATCACTGCGTTTCAGGCAGAAATAAACATAAATTCCACAGGTTTTAAGGAATTAAGAGACTGAGATTTGTAGTCAATACATGCAATAAAAATTTCAGCATAAACTTAAAGGCTTTACCGAATTAAATACTTTTTTTTTCTGTAGCATACTTTGCTCTGCTCTAGTGTTTATAAGATGGGCAGTTAGCTGGAAGGAAACATACAACTTGCTCTTGTTTTTCATAATTTGTAGCAATTGCATCTGAAATGGAACATGAATGTTATCCTGTGCAAGTAATCAGCAGACTATTTTTGATGCAAATATTATTGTTTCCCTTTTGATTGTGTAATAGCAGATCATTATGCCATACATTTCCATGGCACTTTTTAGGAGTCACCAGAAGTTTGATTTCATTTTCCTCCCGATGTTGTATGTCTATAGTGAATACACTACATTACACAAGTTAGTATAGGCTGTTTTTAGAATCAGTGAAGGAAAGTAGAGCATGAGTGATCTGACTTGTTTCAGCGATTTATTTAGAGTTAGGTAATTTGTGCCCAGAGGTTACATTTTTCCTTGTTCTAAAGTGACCTCAGATGACTAGCAGAAATGGAGGTGTCTGTACTGTTAAAAATCTGAAACTCATTGAAGTGAAGCCTGCCCAGGACTTCTTTATGCTGAATATTAACATGTAAGGAAGAGTTAATGTGTGGTTACAGACCAGCACTGTGTACCACCAAGTTTCCCATTTTCCTTGGCTAGGTATCCACCTGTTTGTTTCATATATAAACAAAGAGACAAATTGGAGGAATAAGGGATGGTATTTTTTGGAAAACAGATTTATAGCCCATGTAGATCAAGCTCAGTTGTCCACTAGATTTTGCAGTGGAAAAGATCTTCATTTAGACAGTGTTCAGAATAGCTTTACTTTTTTTTAAAAGTCCAGTCATATGGAGGACTGTTTCTACCAGGCTTTATGGTATTAAATTTTCATGTAGGTATCTGCAGTGACTGTGTTGAAAAAGATATCATTGCGCTTGCATGTGGCAGACTGAAGGATAAATGTGGGGTTTGGGGAATAGGGATGAAGGAGGGAACTTTTCTGTATGATCACATAGTGTGTGTCTTCTGTGCTTTCCTTTGAATTGGTTGTTTTGCCTTTATCTATTAAGCTTGAAGAATAATTTGGATTCAATCCAGTTAAGAATTTGGACATGCACCAAAATAATGAATGATGTGGAAGACTGAAAAGAAATGTCAAGAATAGTAATGAAACTGTGGATCCAGCCTTGAAGAGCTGGTAAGAGACACAGGGCACTCTCTCATGAAAGTGTCTGAATATATTTGCACTTGCTCTACTTCATTCTGTTTAGGAAATAGCTGTCTATCATTTGTCAAAATTGCTGTAGACTGAAGGGGCGTGTGTGTGTAATTTCTGAGTTTTCTGTTAGAAAAACAATAAAGAAAAAGGAAAAGGGAAGAAAAACCAGAAATATATAAATACTGAGAAAAGAGTTTGTTCCTGTGCCCTTCCAAGCCATTATTGGATACAAACTAGCAAAATGTATTAATCAAAAGAAAAAACCTATGAATTCGGTACTGAGATGAAGGCAATTATGTACTTACGCTAACACAAGTAAATTTTGAGATCAGCAAATAACAACTGAGTCTAGTTAATTGAAATGAAGTCAGTTTGATTACAGGTTCCAAACTAATTTCTGGGGCATTGGAACTAGATGATCTTTAAGATTGCTTCCAACTCAAATCATTGTATGGTTCTATGAACAAAAATATTGGTGCTGCATCATGCTATTGCTATTCCTCCTAATCCATATTTCCTTGATATGGTGTGGCTTCACTAGGGCTTATCTTTCTACCATGTGCAGCAAATAAAACAGAGATACCCAAATGAAAGATAACTATTTGAGTCAAATAAATCTAGACTGAAACTAGCAAATTGTACCAAGATGAGAATATTGTAAATGGTTTTAATGATTTCAGTATTTATAATATTTGTTTAAAAGTAAGTCAACATAAATGTGATCAGATTTTAGTTATATATCACACCAGCAGTGGTATAATTTCTGGCAGTCTCCAGAAACTCCAGAAAAACTTCATTTTTCTTAGACTAACCTTTGCTGGTAGATTTCAGTTCATATGAAGTCATTGAAGATGTATTTGAGAACACCAAAATATTCATTACACACTTGGGGATATTGTTTCTAGTATAATGTGCAGAAGTCTCTTGAGAGTGCTGTACTTCACACAGGGCACAAAAGAAGGCATATATTGATCTCAGGACTTGTAAAGCCTAAATGCAGCCTAAAGTCACATTTTCAACAACTTTTCTCATCCTTGTTTCCCACAGAGCTAGGAGCTGGCTTCTGTATGTAGCTGCTAAAACAAATTACCTACTGAAGAAGTAGTTGATGCTTAAAATATCCTCTATGTGGTATATTCAGAAACCTTTATTAAGACACCTTTAATTTTAGTTATACTGGAGTAAGGAAGAATCTAGGATCTTAGGAGAGAAGGAACTGACAGAGCGCAAAGGGAAGTTCACACCTGATGTTTGTAAGTTAATGCAATTTTTCAAAAGATGCTACACTAAAAAATATTTTCCCCTGTGCAACAGTACTTTGAATTCAGTTCCCTTAGTCACTCCAGCATGCGCCAATGCCCAGCATGTTAGAACCTGCTGCTTCCAAGTACTTTACCATCCCTGTTGCCTCTTCTCTCAGGTTTTATGCTTGACCCTGATGCAGGAAAAAATGCAGGTATATATTGCCCTCTATCTGCCACTTGCTTTTTCACAGAGGAGCAGTTTATCAAACCAAAAAAAAAGATAGGGATTCTGTGTTATAGCATTTTGGGGAACTTAACTGCAGAGTCATACAGGCTGGTTGGTATAAGTGAACCCTAGTTCAGATTCACACTCAATCTCAAATCAGTTGGGAGTCTCAGAATGGTAGTGCTACCAGCTAAGGTGTGTTTGCTTTTTCTGAGCATCAGTATCAACAGGTTCAATATTTGTAATAAGAAACTTCCTGATGGATGGACGTAAGCCAGTGTATGAACTTCCTGTAATGAGGAGATAACTTCTGAGTTAAATCTCCATGGTATCACCATGACCGGTAAGAGGTGAGGACCTATACTAGCTGCTCCTTCAGGAACATCTTAGGCTTAGGTCTAAGTTCAGCTGAGTGAGAGAGGCAGCAAGTTTTGACTTCATGCCTCCAGGTTATCCTGCATGATAAGGTGATGAATAAAATGCATTACAAAACCTATGTTAAGAAAATTGTCTTTTTGACTACACATATACCTTGCAAAAGCATGTTGAAAAGTAATTTAAAGTCTTCATTAAATTTGCCTCAAAAAGCAGGAAGTTTTTAAATGAAAATGAAAGATTTATTCCAAAAATGCACTTATTACAGGCTTTGGTCAGGGTATTTGTGTTTTATTGGGCTACTGAAAACCTTGTGAAAATTGAGCTTCATGTATCACTTGCCTCTGTTTTGTTTTGCTCTCCAGCTGCACTTGATCTCTGTACTGCGATATTGCTCCTCATAAAAAGTCAATAAGGAGTATCGTATTCCCTTGAGAAACTGTAGCAGAAACAGAAATGTTGGAAATTTTTTTGTTACAGAAATTTCCTTTTTTATACCTAAAGTACGGCTTACCTTTTTCTCTTTAAGCCTTCAAGCTTTCCCCTGGTTTGGTCTGCAGAGGGGTGGAGAGGCCTCGCTGGTGTGATGAGTAGGGAACTAGTACAGAGTCCCTGCTCCTTCAGCTGAGGGTGTGAGAAAGTGACTTGTGCTACCTTCTCTCTACAGGAAACACAATAAACTAAGAGGCAACTCTTTGTGGCACTCTTCTCATGCTATGAAAGCCACCTTGCAATATAACAAATTTTTGAACTAATGATGAATGTAGCAGAGGTGATTGGAGCATACTGCTTTTATATCTCTCACAGGCTGTGCATATATAAGTCCTCTGCACAGCTTCAGGGTAAAGGTATCCTTTCTGAAGAATATCTGGTGGAAAGCCTAGCTCTTGGGTAGGAGAAGCAAATAGACTGAGCATTTTCCTCATGTGACCTTAAAGTGGAAGCATATGGAAGGTACAGTTCTCAGTATCCACCTTGAAAATTTGGGTTGATTCTCTGTATGCAGGCATTTAAGACCCCTGTTAAGTTTGTTTTCACATAACAATTATTCTTTTCTTTAGAGAAATATCTACTTCCCCTGAATATGACGATGTTGGAATAAAATTACTACTATATTCAGCACAGGTGTGCAGAAATATACTGGCAAAAATAGATGTCTAGCAGTTTCCTTCAAATGTGTCAGCCTGACTGTTATTTTTTTTTCAGCATTCATAAATATCTGTTTTAGCACGGCACCTAATGACCCAGACTTTGACACTGGGTTGATTCTCTGTGAATGTGCTACGGATGATAGCTACGAATTTCAATGCCAGTAATTACTCATCGCAAGTGATCAGCCTGACAGTCCTCATGTTCCTGAAACAACAGAGGATTAATTACTGAGAGGAATTTGGCTACAGTTGTGAAAATATGGCTTACAACTCTTGTTCCTTGTTCATTACAGTACCTTGTCCCTACTTTGTAGTACTCCTGTTGTAATTCTCCCTTCCTAGACTATCCAGAGTACAACAGACTATTTTTATCATCCTTACCTATTATCTGAACATCTTCCCATGCAAAAAAAATTATGTAGGATTAAATGATCGCATCAAGAATGCAGTAATCCTTGCATCAAAGTTTGATTGACTTTTTATTTCTATGGTCTTTTATTGACACTGTTACTTATTTCTGAAATTAGTCTTTATATTTTCATTTTCCTATTTTATATTAGGGGGTGTGGCTGATGTAATAGATGAAAACCCACAGCCCTTGGTCCCTTTGAAGAAGGCTGTGTGACCAGCAAAACAGAGACTTTAAACCAGAAATGTCTTGCCTGGCTTGTTCTTAATGAACATGTCCAGGAAAACCAGCCAACCGTACTACAAAGACCAAGAAGCCCCAGAACTTGGAGCTGCTTATTGAAATAGATTAAGCAAAAGATTTAAGTACACATTCCAGTTCCTAATGCAGTAGGTCTCGTCTTTCAGTCTTCCTTCTAATTCACCAAATCTCATTATCTTTCTAGAGCAGATGATTCCACACAGTCTTGTCTTGGTGTCTGGGAAAGCTTTTCTTTCCCTGATTTCCAGGGTGTAGTAGTTGGTTTTTCTCCTGTCACAGGAAAGCCTTTTTGCTCATCTTCAAGTTATGTTTGATTTGCCACTTGTAGTTTGGGAATGTTGATGCATATATAACACTGAGACCTGGAGGTCAGCAACAGCAATCCATGAACATCCATACAGGTAATATATGTATTAGGTTAAGTGAATTCTGTGAGGGTTTGGTTTTATGTTCAGTGTGCCAGTGAAGGAGGAAATGAGTAAATCACTTATTCTATGGGGTTCTTGAAAGAACAATGCTGATAATAGCTTCTTGCTTTCTAAGATTTGGACATTCAGGATCTCCAAGCACCTACTGAGATGTAATATAAAACCCATAAAGGTTTGGTGCTGAGTAATGCTAGCTGCTGTAGTCAAGGCGTCTGAATAAGCTAAATAGGTCAAAACACCAATGTCATAAGAATAAATAATCCATTAATCAACATCGTATCAGCTCACAAAATGTTTTATTGCTTATTTGACTTGGGGTTGTGAAGCAAAGCTGTCCTGTTCTTAAAAGGCCAGCAACAAAGAAAAAGTAGTACTTAGAAATCTATGTCAAAGAATATATGAATGAATGAGTAATTATGGATTTCAGACACACTTCTCTATATACTTTTGTATATGAATTCATAGTTTAACACTAAATATGTCCATTTATGATGCACATTTTTTTTGGTCTCCTGCTAAAATAAAAAGACAAGGTAACCAGCCATTTTTTCCTCAGTATGGGACTACTTTTGAAAGTCAGTACTAGATTAAACCTCCTGCTATTCAAATCATTGTTGCTTGAATGAAGCCCTCTGAGGAGGGCGATATTCTGCAATTTCCTCTTGCCTTCTCTTAGAGAGGATGTTAGTTTCAAAATACTACAGGCATAACAATGAATATTCAATGAGAAATCTTCCTCTGACAACTGCTTCTTCTGTAGAGCTTTAAGACTGACTTTAAAAGCTGACAGAGGAACGGTATTATATGCCTGTAAAAGCTATGAGTTTCATTTAAGGAGGTATATATTAAAGCTGTCGTAGGTGGCCTGATTAATGTAACACCTCAGTGAATTTATTATTTCCCAAGAAGCAACACCAAGGAATATTTTATGTCAAAAATATGTATCAGAATTGATCCTCCTGTTGGAACCTCAGTTTTATGGCTAATCTTCTGATTCTGTCAGCAAAATGGATGTCATTTCTTTGCTGGATTTTTTAATTTAAAAATCTATATAAGTTTGAAGTTTTGCATACATTTGTATTTATCATAGACTTACGGTGTAACTAAGAAATACATTGTGACTTTTATCACGAATTAGTAAAGTTCAGATGTGCAACTATAAAGATGAGAGAAAGCAGACAAACCTCATGCATTGAATCTATTTAATCATTAGAATTTTTCAGAGATAAGTATGTCTTATATCTATCACATACACAAGTATTACCAATCAACTGCAGTGCTGTACTGAAGAAAAATAGTGTGGTATAAGAAAGGAATATATTATATGTCATTTAGTAAATGGTGCATTAAGAACACAGTGCCAGGAACTCCCTGCATAGCTGCTAGAGCTTCCTGTGAAATGTCTAGTGTTTGTATATAGACACACACAAACCCACATTTTTATATATTTATTATCTTTTTCTTCCTAGGTGAAAGATCAGGTGCACAATGTCCAGTGTATATGCTAACAGCTTGGTAAGTGAGGGAAAGCTTAGTGAGGCAAATAATTTCATCTGCTCAGGAGAGCTAGCTAAATTGCTTTAAACAAAGAGTGGTCACGGGCAGAAGAAAATCTGAGAACTGCTAGTAGCTAAAGTATTTCATTCTTGAATCCACATCAGAAAAGCTAATAAACAGGGGACTTGCAGTGTCATGCAGTGGCACCCTAAATAGAAAGAGAGTCAGTGTTGGATGAAACCTGGTTATTTACAATGTTAACTGAGTTATTAAAGATGAGAGCTCCCGTGACTTCAGTGAAAGTCAGTGGGTTACCAAACACATGCTGTAACTTGTTCGATTTGATTAGGTGAAACACTTGGAGCTGTAGCAAATTATCTTTTCTCTCAGGTTCTTGTTCACTGATTTGGTAAACTGCGTCACTCTGTCAAGTGTATTTGTAGAGAAACACTCCGTCTCCCTTGGAAAGCAGAAGCAGCTTAAATTGTGGCAACATGGAGTAGGATAGCTTCTGGTCAGGAAGACGGGTTAGATACCCTGTGTAGGGTTCCCTGCTAGTGGGCTTCTCTTCCTTCCTGGACCTGATCCATTGACATCTGCCTCTGTGGTCAGAGAGAAGGAGAAATGAGTTTTTGAAATCCTTTTGAGTATGATGTGCAAGAAGGTGAAGGGGAATTTCTTTTGGTTTATTCAGAAGCTTCAAATCTAAAAGTATGTTAATATATTTTATTATTATGATGATAAAATATCTGCAGATGCTTTATCATAGTAATATTAGAGGGGAACCTTAGCTATACCTATAGATACAGTCATGTGTGTATGTTCAGGAAGTATACACTACTTTCAGTATGTTCTCAATAGAAATTATGTGGAATTAAAACTATTTTAATCATTGTACCTTTGAAAGCATGATGGATTATTGGGATGCTGTGGAGTAAAAATGTTTTGTGCTTTCTGTTACTGCCCTGTACGTGTGTATGGCTGGTGGTTAACTAATGCCAAAACCTTATGTTCCACACTGAAAAATGACAGGCTGTGATTTCTTTTAATGTGTGAATGCATGTGAGTCATTGAGGGAGAAGGCCCTGACTGGTTTTGGGTTATGGGTGGTTATATTTTTGCATTCTTGGCATAATTTGATAAGTAGCAGTTGTCAATACAGTTCTGCTTATTTTTATAACCTTAAACCACATACTGCATATCACTTCTTAATATATAATATCCATAGAGTATATCACCCTTTTGAACTATGAAGAAATATTTATAAAAAGGATTTTTTTTCCATATAACCTCTATCTTTAGGAGAGAAATTATAAAGTGACCAGATAAATCAAGTGTCAAGGTGTCTTCAGTATTTTTTGCTAAAAGCTTAAGGAATAAACAGAGGGACATTTAGTGCCTACTCTCTCAGGATAGGAGAGGTTCTTTGGAATATTTCTTAGCAAATAATGTTTTCTACCAATAGCAAATAAATGAAAATAATTTAAAGGAAATATGCTCCTAGGGAACAATTTTAGCTCAAAAGATTGTAACACACACACACACACACACACACACACACCCCCCAATTTCTGTGCTTGCAGGAGCTGAGAATGATTTAGAAACACTTTGGAATCAAAGTAGCTTGTAGGCTTTTGTTTTGTTTTTCTCCAAGTGAAGCTCTGCTCTTTATCTGTTTGCTTATTGCTTATGAAAGAAAATCCAGTAAGAGATAACACAAGTGACTTCCAAATTCTCCTCTCTCTAAATCCATCTTTCCTTTTGCATAGTGAAATTACTGATGATTTTGTGCCTTAGAAGTGCTTCTAGAACTACAGAGTCCAGAAAATTGAATATACATGTTTCAAAAACGCTGCTACTGTGTACAGAATTTAAAACAGAGTAATTGTCACAGCCTCAAACATGTTTTATACTATTCAGGATTTAAGGTGAAGCATATTCTAGCCTTGAGAACTGTCAAGAACACATTTCCATTGAGATCATGAAGCAAACATCCCAGTTGAACTGCATTTTTGATGAGAAACTGTTTGAGTCCACATACAAGGACTGGCTGAAGTCACTTGTTATGTTCAGTCTGGAAACAGGAGATGGAGGGGAGACCTCATTGCAGTCTGCAGCTTCCTCATGAGGGGAAGCAGAGGAGAAGAGTGCAATCTCTTTTCTCTGGTGACCAGTGACAGGACCTGAGGAAATGACATGAAGCTGTGTCAGGGGAGGTTTATTTAGGCTGGATATTAGAAAAATAACCCTGCACATGGCAGGGGGATTGGGACTAGATGATCTGTAAGGTCCATTCCAACCCCTAAATTCTATGATTCTGTGATTCTATAAAAAGATTTTTCACCCAGAGGGTGGCTGTGCACTGGAACAGGCTTCCCAGGGACGTGGTCACAGCATTAAGCTTGAGAGTTCAAGAAGCATTTGGACAATGTTCACAGGCATACGGTGTGATTCTTGTGGCTGTCCTGTACAGGGCTAGGAGTAGGACTTTGATGATCCTTGTGGCTCCCTTCCAACTCAGAACATTCTATGGTTCTATGATTCTATGGATTAATTTGATGTCTTCAGAATAGAGCTTAACTGCACAGTGAGCATACCTGCCTCAGTTATACATGTAAAGATTCCAAGAATAATGTTGCCAGGTTTCATACCGATAGATCTATCTGAAAGCTTGATGATTGTAAGTATAAAGCTGTGTTGTTTTTCCTTCTGCTCCTCTCCTACATTTTTCCAAGATTTGCCTTTACAGGGATCTATTATGTAGGCACTTTGGAGAGAAATAATTGAAGAAAAGATGCAGTTTTATGAAGCACATCTAATCATTGTTCAGGACTTGAATGATGATCTCCTTTTCAAGAACGTATGGGAAAAATGACATAAAATATTGCTAATTAATGCTGAATTAGATAAACAACAGTAGATACATTTATCATTTTGCTGCAGTGGTGAATCTTTGACTTTTCATATCCGCCGTTACCAATTTTCTTGAAAACTTCATTAATAAAATTAAATTTCTTGTCTATATGTACAGAAGAATATTACTATAAAGGGGATTGATATAATATTATAATACATATAATATACATTGTAATATCATTGTAATATTATATATAGTATAAGAATTATATTTTGTTATCTATAATATTATATATGATATTGTGAATTAATATAAAGGATATCAGTTTTTTGGAAGGAGCTGTTCTGTGTTCTGTAACCTAATTCTTCTGGCAAGATGCCCAAGAGTTACACTGCCTGTATTTGTTCTTGTAGCGAAGCATTCAAGCAAGCTGCAGTGTGCTTATGTAAATGCATGTGAAGTCACATTGTGCATTCCCACTGCTTACCTCCTGCCGTTCTTGAGGTGTTGTCACAGACAGCTGCAGCAAAGCTGTTCTTGTTTTATGGCCGAGGAGGGGAATGATCAGAATGATTCCCTTGGAAAAAAAAACTTAAAAGCATTTCAGTGATGTGTATTTTACTTGGCAAAATGTGTTGTGCAGTGTATCAAACAGGCGATTTTCCAGCCAATGACCAGCTCTCCTCCCTGCAGTCTTGTTGACTGCTGTGTGCCACCCTGTGTCTTGTGGTTTGCAGTGCAAATTGCCTTCTGCGCATTTGCTGTATCACTCTGTGCATGAAGGTAACTCTGAGGATATATTCCAACTGTAATTTGGATATCATGCTGGAGAAACAGAGGTCTGTCTCAAGTAATGACAAATTTTATTGCTCTTTGTTTTAACACATGAAAGCACAGTACCAAAATACGTTCACAGGGACTGTCTGAGAACAATATATCTCCTTCAGCTTGATAGGTTATATGAAAGAGTCATTATCAACATGTGAATTAATGGTACTATTAACAGATAAGATAATTATTTAGGTTAATGTACATCATTCCTTTTCTCTTTTAAGCAACGCTGTACAACTTTGAACATAAATCCATATGATATTATAGCCTTTTCTCACCACAATCATCTTGTGGTACTTTGGCTTGCTTCATGCATACTTGGTTACTTTTGCATTGAAATCAGAAGTATAAGCAGCAATAGGTGCTGTGGGAACAAGAACTCTTTATGGTTAGTGAAGGGAGGAGAGATAATTTTAGACCTTCCTTAGTTTTTATAAAAACTGGAAGAATAGATTTTGATATGTCTGTACTGAACTTGAACAGAAATTAAAACAAATAGTGACCACAGAAATTTAAGCTTACTGATATCTGAGAACTTTGGTTCTTAATTTTCATGTACATGGAGACTAAATTTAGACAGTTTAAAGATGAAGTCGCTTATCAACTTGTAGGTGTTAAATATTGGTATATACGAATTAAGTATGTTGTGTTCAATAGGCTGAAGAAGACTTGCAGCTTATCAAAATGAGTTTCATATTCAAAGTGCAGCTTTTTAGTTTTTCAGAGAAATCTCTTTCCTGGTCTTTTCTGGGTGCCTTATCCTCTTGTGGCTGCCAGTGACTTCTGTGAGGTGACACCTACCCTGGGAGAAACAGCCCATTTGTAGTTTATTCATTCCTCCTCATCAGCAGTGGAAAGGTACCAAATGTAAAAGCATGTCAATTTTCTCTAAGTTATAACAATAGCCAGAATAAATGTTACATGGAGAGAAGGGAATAAAAATCCCAGAAGCTATAAGGTATAGTTCTTTACTTAATAGACATTTATTTTGGAAAGGTTCCAAAGGTTTTCTACATTTTACAGTATTTGTCTTGCACCCAGGTTATGGAGCACATACTGGCCACAAGTGTTAACTAACTTGTTGCAAAGTGTTGCTGATATTTTCACAATGAACCTGAAGTAACAATTAAAATAATTTTGAATTATTAGAAGCAAGGACAAAAAAATGTAAAATGCGTTCCCCCTTGCTTCCCAGGCTCAGCTTCACTTCTTCATCCTCAACTCCTCTATTTCCTCTCTGGCCCCAAGGCACCCAGAGGAATGTATACTGGGGAGTGGTACACTGTCCATAAAAGCTCCTCTCTGCTGTTCCATCCTCTACATGTCTTTCCTCTGTCCCAGCATTGCTTCTTGCCATCAGCTGCAGTCCTTCAGGATAAACCTGCTCCAGTGTGGGCTCTCCATGAGTTGAAATTCCTTTAGAGCATGGTCACGTGGTCCATTATAGTCTTCTTTAGGGTCTACAGGGGATCCATGCTGGGACATTTGCATCACCTCCTCACCCTTCTACGTCAATCTCAGTGCTAACTGGGCTGTTTTTTCCTTACCCCTCACTGTAGTGCAGCTTCTGCACTCCCTTATCCCAGCTCTTTCCAAGGTGCTGCCATTGTGGCAGTGGAGCTCAGCCGTGCCCTGTGGTGGTTTGATTGGAGATGGCTGGAACTGGCTGTGTCTGGCACAGGGCAGCCCCAGCCTCTGCTCAGAGGCCACCCAACAGCCTCTGCCAGCCCCTGGGCACCCACAGCCCATACACTTGCAAACGCAAATTTCTATTCTGGTAACATGTGCAAAGCAGAATGGGAAAAATCTGTCCTTGTCAGTCTGGAAACTTCACTGTTTTCTCTCAAACTACCCCAGAAAGTGATACTGCCAAAGAATCAACATATCAAGATAGTTAGTGTTTTTTCACATCCATGTAATTAGCAAGAGAAATTACTCATTGCCTGCGGGAAGTATTTTTAAAGTTGAGCATTGCTTTGAACAAAGAATAAACAGATTTAAGAAGAAATGTTAAGTTTTAATGCACAATGTTTAAAAGAAGATGAACATAACAACTTTAGTTTCATGAAGATTTCTGCTACAGAGGTGACAAAATTCCGAAACAAATTTTGCAGCAATGGGGAGCTAAAGTGTGTAGGAGGAAAGCAAGATAGGGGTGCATGCTGCAGTGGGAGTCTATTCACCCAAGACCCCCTAAAAGTTTCACCTCAAATACTCATCCTGTCTTGTTCAAGTGTTTGAACTTCTGTCCAGGCTGTGTAGCCAGTGTGGGTAGTGCTCTGGGGACAGTATTACTGCTCTGTTACCTTCATGCACTCCTGAAACATAGAGGTTGGAGCTCAGGCAGCAGCAGGAGCCTGGCAGTTGGAAGCTGGGTAGTCATGAGGTTTTAAAACCAAGGATCATCACTTTTTAACCAATTTTAAGAAGAAAGTGGTGACCTGCTTGGGAAGCTAGCTAACAAAATCAGGATAAAGCCAGGCCAAGCGCATGCACATATCCAACACAAATGCTCATTTTCATGGAGCAAACTAATGAAAGTAGAGACCATTTTCTTCTTGCTACAGCAGATGGGAGACTGATGAAAGTTCATGTGCCTGCTTTTATCCTTTGTGTGGCAGGTTACTCATATAACATCTAAATCAAAATGCTTACTCTGTAGAAAAAGTCTATGATGGTTCCTATCTACCAAATGTAAAGGAATTTTTGTGGCTTTTGATTTTGATCTGCACTTCAAAGTGTTCCAGTAGTAATGGCTGAGAAGCGACACTTGGAATAAGTTTAAATAACTGCACAAACTGCTGTTTTCTTCTAAGGTAACTTCCATGCCACTTAGTGTTTATGGTCTGTGAGTCTAGCATGGGTTTGCTGTCTCTTTCATCTGGAAATGCCTAGGCAATGCAAGGTGGCATATTACACATTATGTGGAGTTTATATATTTATTGAGAAGAAAAGAGGTGGTTATATGACTGGTAGCGCAGGATTGTTTGTGAATGAAAGATGTTAAATACCTTGCTTGTAATTCAGAAAGGCCCAGTTACTTTAAGAGATGAAACTTTTGTGGGAGACTCAGTGTTTACTTTCATGCTCAGTGTATTCAACTGAGAGGTAGGCACCTTCTGCTGCTGTAGTTATTCTCAGTGTTTCGAAATAGCAGCAGTACCTTGGTTTGTAAGACATTAGTGGCTTTCAGCTACCGTGTTCTCTATTAGCTTTTGGTTTAATTGTCTGCTTGAGACCTAAAAATACTTGTGAGCATAAGGATAAAGGAATAGATTGGGTTATCATAACAATTATCCCAATTTTATGATAACTAGATTAGTAGAAACTGTACCAGATTTTCATTGTTAATGCCACTTTTTGCTCATTAGATCCATAAATACATTAATAGAATCATAGAATAGAATCCCAGAATAACAGAATATTAAAGGGTTGGAACAGGCCTTAGAGACCATCTAGTCCCAACCCCCTATGCCCTGGGCAAGGACATATCCCTGCTAGACCAGGTTTCTCAAAGCCTTATCCAACCTGGCTTCGAACACTGCCAGGGTTGGGGCATCCACAAGCTCCCTAGACAAGTTGTTCCAGTGTCTCACCACTGTTGCAGTAAAAAAATTTATTCCTAATATGTAACCTAAATTTTCCCTCTTTCAGTTTGAAGCCATTCCCCTTTGTCCTATCACTACAGTTTCTGATGAAGAGTCCCTCTATGGCTTCCCTGTAGGGTCCTGCAGATACTGGAGGGTTCCTATGAGGTCTCCACACAACCTTCTCTTCTCCAGGCTAAACAGCCCCAGTTCTCTCAGCATGTCTTCATAGGGTATTTGCTCCCATCCTCTTACCGAATCTGTGGTTCCTCTGGACTTGCTCCAATAGGTCCATGTGCTTCCTATGCTGGGGAACAGTATACAGTACTCCAGGTAAAATTCCTTTAGTTTGCCTTTTTTCCCCCCTCCCTTTCTTAAACTTTAAAATAGGAATGAGAAAATGTAGAGTTAATTGAAAATTTACCTTCTAAATTGCCTGGAGCAATTTGTTCAATATTAGCTCGAACTGGTGTTTAGTAAGATGGTAGCTTAGACCTGTACATAACGTATGTGTTCAATGGAAAAGTGTGAACAACAGTGGTGGACAACTGTGACTACATTCCATGTTGTTAAGACATAGAAAAAAGGGCACCATATGTTGCACAAAACATGTACTTTCCCTGTCTTGCCATTACCCTTTTTGACAACCCAATCAAATTTTAGGTGAAATGAATTAACTTTCCAATCTTTTCTAATTCATTTTTCAAGAAACAAGGAATTCTGAAGGAATTACCTCAGAGGAGGAGTCTTTTATTTTCTCCAGGTTTTGTTTTGATGATCTTAATGGAAAGACTAAGCTAGGGAAAAACTGAGTCCATGAAAATGTACATATTATTGTACATCTCTGACCGATTATAAGAAATGCCAGACATCTAACTCTTTTTTTTTTTTTTATGTGTTGAGTATAACATTTTTGTTATGCGTCATGTATTTAAAAATGAGCAATCAAGCATCATGTTTTCTAAGATTTATTGAAGAATATGCATCTAAAAGGGATTTCCCTTCTCTTAGACTTTGTTAAATAATAACATGCTTGAGTGAGGAATGTGTATTATTCACAGGCTACAAGCTTTTAAAATTTAAATTATCCTTTCTTGACAAATGCTGTTCTGTAAAACTTTACAAACTTGAGCAAATTCAACCCTCCCCATCTGTCTCAGGCCATCCCTAGCCCCTCTCTACACTGCAATCAAGCTTTCCAGAGAAAGTGGTTAAAAAATGTTCTCACTTTTTAAATTAACTTATTTGGATATTTTCCTGAGTAAAGCAAAAAAAAAAATCATATTATTTTAATAATTTTCTGATATCTAAGAAATTGTGACAACTCATGAAAAGGCTTCATGGAGTGAAGAAAATGTATGCTGTTCTACTTATAATGAGGAATCTAAACATCTAGCATTTAATTAAAAGTGTCCATTTTTCAGAAGCATGTTTTTTTCCTCTTTAGATGATAACATTTTCATATTTATCTATAAAGAACCTCAAATAAGAAAAAGTAGTGCTCTCATATCCTCATATAGTTCTTAACCCAATGGGTTTTGTCATCATTTTTGGCTCATTTTGCAGTAAATTCAATCTTCTGTAGTAAATCTACTGAAGCTTCAGAGGTCTCTCCTTTTTAATTGAAATTTCTTCTAGTGAAATAATTTTGCAAAGTAAGAAAAGAGGAGGAAAGAGATTGTGGATGGAAAGCTATAGTCAGGGTTAATGTCATGGGGACTTTTGAATATCGAAGTGAGGAGACCATGATGATGACACAGAGAGTGTGAGATGAGTTGCTGATTTGGTAGAGTGGGCAGAGTTGGACCTTGCAGTTATTGCCTGTGACATAAAGCTTAGAAAACAGTCCTGGAGATATTGAATGAATGGCTAACCAGGCCACCTTCCTGGGTAGAAGGATTGATCCCATGCTCTGGCAATGTAGCAGGAGCAGTAGTGGAAGTCCTTTGAAGCAACAATAAATTGATTTGTGGAAGGGAGAAGTCCAAGGCTGCAGACAAGTCTGTCTATGATAGTGTATGACAGATGAAGAGGAGGTTTCTCCTCCTGCTTTCTGTCATGTCAGTGTTCTACTTAGGATCAGCAAGTTTTGAGGAAGTTGCTAATTCTGCTCACATTTGACAGGAAATATACATGGATGAAGATTTAGGTAAGACTAACTGGGGTTGTGCTTTAGAAAGTCATGTTTTTTTACCCAAAAGATATACTGTAGATGTTCCTTAAGCAGCATCAGAAAACTGTGGATTAGTAGCATATTCACTGCAGCAGCTCCTCCAGGAGAGTCACAGCTCTGATCTAAATGTAGACTGTGCCAAATCCTCCACCCCTCACCTCACTCGTTGTACATTCATGCTTGGGACTACATAAGAAAGCACCATAACAATTTTCTGGTCCTTTCTAATTCTTTACCATTATCTGCTGTTTTCTGGTGTTTTAAGTTCTTAGCTGTTTATTATAAAATATGGTATAAACCCAGGGAATTTGTCAAAAAAATAAAAGGAAAAGAAAGAGGACTCTTCAGTGATATCTCGCTGCTACTCGTGTTTCTGTCATCATTTTGGCTTAATATTTGTAGAGAGACATTCTGAAATTTTAATGTTAAATGCATGAAATAAGTAATTTTCAATACAATTGTTTTTCTTAAAACAGTCTTGTGTATCAACTCCTTACTAAAAGACTGTCATATCACATATATGGCTAAATTTTTCCAACATGAGTTTAGACTAAGAATTCCTGAGTGTCTTTAGCATTTTGATTAAGCGTTTTGATTAGCATTTCTTTAGCATTTTAATAAATATGACAGTCTGTGTTACAAATGCATCAGGTACATGCATTTTTTAATACTGGTATGTTTTTTCTCAATACTTTCAAGGGTTTGGGTTTTTGGTTTTTGTTTATTTGCTACTGTACAACATGTTTTATGTTTAAAAGTGCGTACTTGTGTTTGTGAAGGTAAAGAAGTAAAAGAAATTTGTTTGATTCAAAATAGTCATTGAAGAAACTGAGTTGTGTACAACTGGTGTGTAATAACTAGAGAAAAGTTCCTGAAGCAAAAGAAAACCTAAAAATGTGATTTTAATAATGGTGTACTGGGGTTAAATTTGTAAGAATATTTTGATATTAATTTCTTAGTGGATCTGTATGTCTTAAAAGAAGGAACATAAAAGTCAGTGTCAGACTGTAAGAGGGATCCTACTCAAACTTGGCTGTGCAGACCCAAGAATTTCAACTGGAACAGATATGTCAGTCAATACCTGTTCCAGGTAAGATGCTTCCTCAGGGCTGTGGTTTGTTCATGTAGAGTCAGACTCAGTAACACTTTAGTTACACTAGAACATCTTGGTCCCATACATGGGGACCAACACCTAATGTACAATCTTCCTGAGCTAAAATAGAAATCTTGCTTCTTTACCATCTTGCTTGTGCAGGGGCAGACTCTGATTTTTCTAGACCACTTCCAAGTGAGTCATCAAACGGATTCACCAAAATAGGAGGCAATAAGATCCATGTAGCGTCTGTCATTCAGCATGCAATGCTTTGAAATAGCCCTAGAATTCAAATGGGTTTTTTTAACTAGTGAGGAAAGTAATCAGACTGATTTTAGGCTTTATTTTAGAAATCAATATAGAAAATGAGATACACTAGAAGTTATTATGAGCCTTCATCAACAGAAGGTTTAATTACATTTTTTACAGATTTGCTGCCAGGTTTGCTATTGCTGCTCAATAGTATAGAAGTTTTTCTACTTTTGACAGCTGCTTTAGTAAATTGTACAATAATGCTGTTATAGAAAATCCCACTCATATCCAATAGAGGGGTGATGACTGTTTTGCTAATTACTTTTATTAAATAACCTATAACTAATATACAGACAGATAGAAACTTTTCAGCTTTATCTGTTTTTTGATGTAGCATTACATCCCATCCATATTTACTCTTTCCATTTTTAGAAATATGGCCATTAACTACTCAGGGCCAATGTTTTTCTGTTGCCATCTTCTTTGTTTTGTTTTACTTTTTCAATGTTGAGGAAGTCTGTATTTGCCTTATTTTTGGGTGGTAATTGTTAACATGAGTAAAACCCACTGGAAAAAGAGATCTCATTGCAGACATCTGCTTATGTTGTGTGCAATACCAGTTTAGTCTTGTGTAATGTACTCTGTGAAGACTGGTGACTGTCTCAAAAATGCTGTTCAGAACTGTAGAAAATTAAGAAAGACAACAAGAATAATTAAGGCCCTGGAAAATTTCCAAAAGGAAGTACAACTGAAAATGTTTTTCTACTTTAAGATACAGACAAGAGTATTTGAAAGATGATTAATGTATATATAACCTGCAAACCAACTTTGGTGGCAACAAAGGTCTCAGCTCATTGGTCTTTAATTAACATATCTTCAAGCTCAAGAATTTGGGCAAGTGAAACTAATCTGCTTTGATGACCTTGAGCTATTTCTTCTCACTTGCAAATGGTGACTCAAATGGCTTAACAAAGGGAGGAGAGAAGAAAAAGGATCATAGAATCAACTGGGTTGGAAAACACCTCAAAGATCATAGAGTCCAACCTTACTGTGGTTACTAGACTTGCTTACTTGGCCTTGATTTTTGCAGAGGGTCAGTACCAACTCCTCTTCAGCTTGTTCTCTGCTGGAACCCCCATATCTTTCTCTGAAAAGCTGCTTTCTAACAAGTTATCTAGAAATATATTAAGGATCTTTTATATACTTACTTTTTTTTTTTTTATTTTTGTAAACTAAATGTACAGTGCTACTTTTGTCTGCTTAGAAAATATATCTCCATCCAGATTATGAACTGACATTTCAGGAGGATTAGTTAGCTTTATACTTAATGTAGGATATGCAATCTTAGCATGAAGTGCAAAAATTATTTATCTTCAGCTACAGTCTTGATTGGTGTGTCCATAATTAAGCATTAAAAATATTTCATTAGTGGGTGCATATAACAACTGTTGACATGATCAGCAAGGTAAAAGTCATGTCATACCATTTCAATTTCCCTTCAGGAAGACTTGTCTGAGTGGCATATAGAGGTCTCCTATGTAATCTAATAATTGCCCTGGCTTTATGTTGTTCCAGGCAGTGGTGCATGCAAGATGCCAGTGCTAAATCTCATGACAGAAAAAGAAGAGACTAAGGAGTTGTTCTAAGTTAGCATGACTTGAATTCTTTGAAACAACTTCTGTTTATGAAAAATTAATAATATGAGAGCATAGCAGCTCAGCATGCTAGGAACTAATTTAACTGGTGACTGCAGCTCAGTTCCTGACATGCTGGTTTCCAGGGTATGAAAACTGCAGTTAGCTCTGATTTTGCAGTTGATGACATACATCAAGTGAGGCAGAAGAATTTTCTCTCATACTTTACAAAAATTAGAATATCGGAGGAAAGAATGACACCTCTTTGCTGATCCTAAGCTTAAATCTGTTAAAGTTCTTGGCATTTTGCTCACATGAGACTGTAATAATAAGACATTGTTGCATACTGTTAGTGGCAGTTGCCATTATATATGCACTAGAAGGACAACTGGCATAAACAGGGCATTTGAAACTCATATTTCAGCACATTGCAACTTCATAGCTAGGAAGAAGATTGTGATTTATCTGGCAATGAAATGAAGGATTGAATTCGCTCCAGTGGAAATGTGCAGGGCTGAGTACAGAGAGATTAGCTGATAATCATAGAAGATAAGGCTCAGAGCTACCTCAAGAAGTCATTGACCCTAACTCACTCCTCCAAGGCAAGGTCAAATCCACACAAATCTTCTCTTATCTATGTTGTCCTGAAAATTTGTCAGTAATACAAGATTCACGAACCCCTAAGTTGATTTTTACTTCTGGAATTTTTTTCAACTAACATCTGAAATCAAAGATCTTAAAACAGTTTGATTTGATTACTTCTTGTCCCATCTTGTGTGAGCGTGGAACACACACATTTTCGTCTTATGAAAGCTTTTAGCACATATTGGGTACAGTTATCATGTCTCCCTAGTCTTCAAAAAAATCTCCTTTTATAACCCACACATCTTTTTCTATAGAACTGCTCTTCTGCCACAAAGTGCTTGTATTTCCACAGCTGATTATTCTTACCTAATAGCAATTTTCTCTTCCCATTATGGAATTACATCTTATACATAATTCAGATTATAGCTTCAATTAGTCAAGAGAATTTTTAAAATCACATCCTTCCTGGCAGCACTGAAAGCACATTGTGCATCTTTCTCCTACATCCTGTGTTCATACTGCCTTCAAATTTAAGGAAAGTCCTTAATTATCTCATTCATTAATGAAACTATTGTGAAGCACTGAATGCAGGATAGACACTTGTCTGATTTCATTCATCATATTTTATTTTTTTTTTAGTTTGTTTTATTTTTACCATGAACCTTTGCTAACTACTTTGGTGATGAGTTTTCTTCAAGATATGAATATATTTTAAAACTCTTTAACTGACAATGGTTTAGCCAACTTGTTTCTCAGAATATCATAAGACTGTCAGAAATCTTGCTAAACTGAAAAGACAAAGTGTCAAGGTACTTTTTATTTATAAGCCCTGTTAAGGTGTTACAGAAAAAAGTTAATCTTGACTCTCATTCCTTTATTATCGTTTAGTTGCTCACAAATAGTTTTTTGGAATAGATATCCCAGGATCCTTCTGGATGCTAAAGAGAAAGAAAAAAGAAAAAGCTTTTTATTGTGTTGCAATCACCAGCAGAGGAGTTTGTAGCTAATTAAGTTTTATTTCAATTTTTAAAATATATTTAGTGATCTATACCCAAAGTGTATTTAAAGGACTAAATTACTAGTTTAGTTAAGCATGCTTTTTTCTTAGTGCAGCTCTGTGCTGTTGGGATTATTCTGTCTATCCAAAGATGACTTCTGAAATCCTTTCCAGGTAAAACATCTGAAGTATGATGCAATGGTGCTGGGCAGAACTCGGACTGTCTCATAAACAGTGCAATTGTAGTGTGGACCTCTGACTCTGTTTCATGAGGTAGTTTTTGGCCATAATAGGTTTTTTTTCACTAAGCAAAGACCATGGAAATAAAGACAAAAGACTGAACTGCATTTTTCTTGTGTATTGATTACAAAGTTTTAGATTATTTGGGTACTGTAATCGAGTTTTCTAACATAAGTGGTTATATTGTTTCATGCACCCTTCAGAGTTTAAACAAATGGATTCCTGTAATATTTTATGTCTTTTTCTTTTCTTTTTTTTTTTTTTAGGGATGAATTTAAAATTTTCTGCACTGAAGCGGGAAATCTATTTATGCTATTTCTAACTGAACTTCTGCAGGATGCACTATTGAACCGCAGACATCCTAGTTGCAGCCATGCCTAGATGTCTAGATATCTAGATACCATGAGCAAAGGGAACTCAAAATATGAATCATTCACTTAAAAAAGAGACAGAACAACGTAGAGCTCTTGTTAGAAAGATGTTCCCTATTTATTATTTAAAAGGCATTCAGGATGCACTAAATTTTTAACTGGAGTATGCTGTAACCATTGCAACAAATCCGGACATGGGAGAATGTGCATGTCTTTTGTATAGTGTATCCATTTAACCAGTTCTCAGTTGGAAAGCTCTCAAATAGATTTCAGATTGTGGTCTTCCTTTTGACTGCCTTCAGAAGTTGGCCTTTATATGTAAATAACTAATTCCTTAATCAGGTGTTTCATTTTCTATTGTGTCTTAGGAAAGCTGCCTGAAATAATTACCTCAACTAATTAAAGATTTAATGAATCTTTGCTAGGAAGAAAGAAAATATGTTTTGGATCGAGCTATAGACATGAATGAAGACTGTTGTTAGCACACTTATGCTAAAAAATATTCTAAGTAATCTAAAAACCTCCACTTTTTCAAGCAAGGAATTAAATAGTTTCCCTGTCATTGCTTATTGACACTTTTTTCTCAGTAGTCTGTCTAATTTCACTGCTAGAAGACTGACTGAGAAGCTGCTGGAAATATACTTAATGGTTCTTTCAGACTCAATAAAAAGTTAGTAGAAATGGGTCAATTTAACTGCAGAAAGCTCTGTAATCTTTTTCTTTCCACAAGTTGTCTCGAATCCAGATTAAAATATCTCTACTTGAGATAGTCTTCAAGTATGTGATTGTGTGTATTTTGAATTAAAACATGCAGAAAATCGGTGAGGATATGCTTTCTCTTCTTTTTCTTTTTGTCTCTTGTCCTTTTTAGCTCAGTAAAGAGAAAGCTACCACATTTCCTCTCATGGTCCCTTTAGCCTTCAGCTATCATAGCTGTTGCAGCTCACCTGAGGATCTTTTGGGTTCCTCAAAGTACATAGGGAGGAAGGAGTCTGATGACAGCTCTGAACTTTTAAATGAATGCTTGATAATCCTTCTGGAATGATATATCCTTCCATTGAGCCTTATTCTGGCGTGTGCATCTTATTCTGCTATTGCATGGCTGACTTAGCCATTTTAGAAGGAAAATGGAAAAGAAAGGTGGAGGATGAAGATGGTTATATTGGAGGCCTACCAGCTGTAAAAGGGCTATTATAGATGAGTGACTTGTAGAATAACTGCTATAAATTCTCCTACTAAATAACTTTGTTTCAGTATGACTTTGTAGAACAACGGAAGCATGTGCAAAAAGTCAGTCTTTATGACTTTCAGTGGAATTACTCTGGTATACTAATATGTGGGGACAAGACTATGCACACATTCCATATTTTTTTTGTGATAAATTGTTGATTCATCTAAAAAAAACTTGACTCCAGATTCTGAAAAAAAAAAAAAAAGATTGGTCAGTTTTATCCATGCAATAAGCTTCCATACTATTTTTTGCTTAGTTTAATGGCTTATTAATGGAAATCAGTGACTGACAAGTAATTAACTGCTTAAATTAACTTTATATGTGTAATGTATACATGTAACAACATCCCAGTCCAAGAAGAAGTCCATACAATTTGTTTGAAAATAATTCCTACAACATCTAATCCTCTTTCACTGTAAAATACAATTGGTACCTTTTAATCTTGTTTGCCCAAAACACAATTTTGCTGTTATTCTTCATAAAATGAGTTGGCTAGCATGAAATTCTCTAGTAAGATAGGAAGGAAAAGGATTAGTGAACTTGGCTGAGACCACAGCTATGCAAATATTTCTTTTTCATTTTTTTTCCCCGCTATTGGTTATTCATTAATAAGTTCTCTCTTACTAGCATAGATGAAATTGTTTGGTTTGTTTTCTCATTACCTTTATCAAACAAAATGATCCCTCTTGGTGGGCATCTCTTCTCATAGTCTTAATTTAATTAAAGGGTGAGTACCAGGGAAATGCACTGAACAAGTTACTTGTTGTCTCATGAATTGCTGTTTTGTATTTATCATAGTATTTGTTTCAGGATTTGATATTAATTTAATGTTAGATATTTACTATGGAACAGGTAAGAGAACAGAGACTAGCTTCAAATTTATATTCATTTTTAGCAGCAAACATGCATAGAATCTATAAAAAAATAAGGTAGATAAAATGCTAATGTCAAGGTGCAGATAATACTACTTACACTGCTGCTCTTTATCAGCACTAGTCTTTCAATAGATTCTATAATGGTCTTTTGAATTTTTTAAACTACATAATATTTTCTCTGCAACATAAACACATTTTACTTCAAACTATTTTGGATTTTGATGGAATTAAAGAACTAGCACTACAGAGTATATTCTGCAAACCCCTCCTTCAGTTTCTCGCTTTTAACATTTTTGTGATATACATGAAATTACATTTTTAATCTTCTCCCTTTAGTCTGGATTAGGTGTTCATGTGTATTGAGCCTGTCAGACTGTGTGCTGTTGCTGAGAAACAGAAAGGATGTTAAAGCAGGTATTTGGAGAGTTCTCTTTGCTTGACTGCAACTTTGAAAACTTGAAATGTTGATGTTTATGGGCCCTATATATTATGCATGGCATAGATCAAGTGTGTTTCCTTATTTAGTCTGGAACAAGTTCAAGACAAAGAGAAGCAAAATGTTGACTTAAAAATTCAGTAGAAGAACAGAAATGACAGAGGAGAATGAAAATACAAATTGATAAACCCACTAGGAATGGAAAATATAAATCTTCTGTTAGAGTTATTTGAAACTCATCTGATGACTTCTGCTGCAGTGACATGACTTCTTCATATTTATATGCTCTTGGTACTAACTATGTAAGCCACTATAGGACAAAGGTTATACAGTTCATGAAAAAGGGTGATTTATATTGAAAGAGATTAAGAGTAAGAATTAATGAGCTTTATTTCATGTGCTGTGATTTCTTCCCTTATGGAGTGGGGCAGCAGTAGAAACAACACATAACAGCAAAGATACTCTATGCATTTTCTGTCTTCATGACAGCTCTTCTGGGAATGCAGTGCTGCTGTGATGATTCATGATATAGCTGGTATTTGGGATGAAATTGAGATGCTGGTTAACAGGATGAAATTTTGTTTTCTAATATTGAAAGTTTCTTCAGTATTGAAGTGAAATAAATGGCATTTGGTACTTCAGCATCCAGTCAGGTTTTTTCTCACTTTGTAGTAAAATGCATGGATTCATATCTAATACTACCTACTGTTCTGTACTAAGAATAAATCATTGCCAAGTGTGTTCCTGCATATACATTTAGCTTTAAATCCTTGCCCATGAGTGCATGAACAAAATATTCAAATTTTAGCAAAGTTTTAGCAACCTCAAATTTTAGCAAAGTAGCTCTGAAGGCTGCTGCCTAGGAAGCTCATGAACTGGTAAACTCTAGCACTAATAAAGCTATAAAATGGAGTAAGTCAAGTTTTAAGAGTTGAGGAGGAGGAACTTGTGCTTACTTTTGGAGGGGGAGGGGCAGACAGAGGGAAACTTGATGGTTTAACAAAAGACTTTAAAAACCCCCAACCTAGGGTTTTCAGTTTGTTCTTCCTTCAACTCTCTCCAAAATAAAATGTAGAAGGAATTCCACAGAGAAGTTGAAAAAATTGTTGTGTGCCTGTGGTGCGGGAAAGGAAGGCTCAGTTTTCTGTATGGAGCACGACAGGGGCCTTGCTACAAGGCTAATGGTTTGAAAGGAGGTTGTAGCAAGGTGGGGTTGACCTCTTCTCCCAGAAAAATAGTGACAGAACAAGAAGACATAGAATCAAGTTTCACCAAGGGAGGTTTAGGTTGGACATCAGTAAGAATTTCTTCAAGGAAGGGATTGTCAGGTGCTGGAAACAGTTGCCCAGGGACATGGTGGAGTCATTATCCCTGGAGGTGTTCAGGGAATGACTGGACATGGCACTCCAGTGCTCTGGTCTAGCTGACAAGGTGGTGATTGTTCACAGGTTGGACTCAAGTATCTTGGAGGCCTTTCTGTACTATGAATAGTATAGGGTACATGAAGTGATCTCCAGAAAATATTGATGCTTGTGCCAGCATGGTTCACCTACAGGAGTTCAGGAAAACAAGCATGTTGTAGAATGGCTAAGAGAGCAGGGATATAATCCTGGGGAAGGCCAAAAAGAGCTAGGCCGCAGTCCCCTGGGAACGTACAGACACAGTCCTGGGAACGCACCTGGGAATGCAGTGTGTACAAGCAAGGCTCTGGAGATAGTAACTTATGTATAGATAGGGAGTAACTCAGCTGGGCAGATGGCAGATGGTAGGGGTAACTCGTCCTTGAGGGTGAAACAAACAGGTTCGAGAAAAACAGCTAGGAATGCACCCAAGCCTGGGAAAGCAGGAGATAAGCTTCACAGCTGCAGCTGTGAGTGAGGGTAGTACCTGAATGCTATCTTTAGAGCCTGGCCAATTAAAAATGATTGATAATTGTACGCCTGCTTCTGCACTGTATAAGAAAGAGCCTGTTGGACAATAAAGTTGGAGCTTGCTGTATCACCCACACGGAGTCGGCCGCTTGCTTCCCCACGCGGAGCCTTCACCTTTCCCAACACAAGCAGATATGTTTTCAGCATAGAAGAGTGCATCATAATAAAACTCTAAACTGATAGCAACAGAGAAAGACTATTTGAGCAGATGGCATCAACTGAAGGAATATGTAATGAATGCTTGCACCAGGTAGCAGTTTGTGGAGCTTGTAGAGAGGATACCCTATGGCAGAGCAAGAGTTTAACTGAGGATCATGCTATGGCAGTGGGTAGATTTTATCATTAAGTGTTCCTATATATACCCTCAGGCTTACTGCTGAACACATGATTTCTGACCTGATGTGTCAACGAGATGACAAGAGAGCTGAGAGAGATTCTGGACACGAAGTTTAAGCTGCAAAGGGGGAGATAATACTCCTGGGTGTAGTTCCCCAAAAAAGAGTGATAATAGGGAAGAATGTTTTCATTTCATAAGAAGTTACCTGACTTTTTAAAAAAGCAAACAAACAAAGCCCCCCCCCCCCCAACCCAGAGGCCATATAGAAAGGAGGAGCTTTTTCTAAACACAGTTGTGCAGCCAGTGATAAAATCTAGTTATAAAGGCTAAAAGACAGAATATGAGGACAGATGAATACATTTCAAAATTACTCTTACTCAACAAATAATGTGAGGGAAGCTAAAAGTCTCCTTCAACGTTTTCATAAATTATTTGGAAGACTGATGAACCGTTAGGTGCTAAAATTTAGATGATACAAAATTGTATAGTAAACTAAAAACAAAACTCAAATTTGAGGACTGCAGAATGATTTCACTATTGTGATATCTTAATAACTGAGTAAAAAACAGCAGATGAAGTTCATGGCAGGTGGAACTCAGAGTAGATAAAGGAAAGGCAACTCCAGTTATTACATCATTGAGAAACTCTGTATTAACCTTCATCACTCCAGGAATAAGGCCTTAGTGCCTCTACACACCAATTCACTGCTCAGAGGTTATCAAAAAGCATGTAGAAATTTTCTGGAATGGATGAAAGGAGAGGGAAGACTAAGAGCATACCATTGACATATATATGTTTCTGATGGATTTAAATCTTTCATGTTACATGTTCTGATCCCCTCAATTCAAATGTAATACAGTAATTTGGAAAAGGTAAGAAGAAGGGACCTGAAGATTACTAGAGGTATAGGAGACCTGTAAGACTGTAAAGAGTGAATAAAGATACATAGGAGTAGTACCATTTAGCCTCGATAAAGATCTGAGGGGACAGATTTAAATAACTATATCCAAAACCATGAAGAGATTATGGAGAATTATTATTCATGATTTATTATAAAACAAGAACTAGAAAGTGGAAAGTATAAAAAGAAATGATGAGAGGTTGTAAGAAGAACAAAAGGAAGTGCTGTTTTAAACCATGCTCAATTAAGCTGTAGAATTCTGTGCCAAAGGATGCTGTGGATGCCAAAGTATAAATTGGTTTAAAAGCAATTAGAGAAATTCATGGAAGAAAAGACCTTCAATACTTATTAAACACACAGATAAGGATAAAACCACTGACTAATGAAGTATCTAAACCACATGGTTATATTTTACTGCATCAGGGACATACCTGAACTTAAATGAATTTTGGCCTCTAGTCAGAGCAACAGGAAAATTTGAGCAATGTGTTTTCTTACTAGGTTCAGTCTTGCTAACAGTGAGATTTCATGAAGCAAAGTGCTGCTACCCCTT
The DNA here is from genome assembly GCF_000695815.1 of Acanthisitta chloris. Taxonomy (NCBI): domain Eukaryota; kingdom Metazoa; phylum Chordata; class Aves; order Passeriformes; family Acanthisittidae; genus Acanthisitta; species Acanthisitta chloris. The sequence continues at coordinate 5,288 of NW_008650901.1, read as the reverse complement.
CGCAGAACTTCCATCTGGAGGTTGAGAATGCAATGAAAAGAATTGACTAAGGATTTGATGGTTGGGTGTGACAGCTTTGGCTGCAGTGAAGATTATGTGGTAGGGAACAAGGCAAAAAGCTGGATCACAATGTTGTCCTTTAGGACAACAGATTTGTGCCTATTTAGGATCTGCTTGGAAAGATACTGTAGGATATTGTCCTGTAAAGGACAACAGGAGGCTAGGAGAGGTGGTTGATTTTGAGAGGCCACATCCTCCAATCTCATCCCATGTTCAGGAAGCCAGACAAAGGTCTGAGGAGGGCTACAGGAATGAACAAAGAGCTCCTGACAAAATTCAAGACAAAAAGAAAGCATAAAAGAGAATGGAACAGGTGTTAGGTGATACAGAAGTATAGACACACTCTATTAGTGTGGAAGGAAGGGTTAAGAAAGCTGAAATCCAGATGAAGTTCTATAGGGCAAGAAACATGCAGGTTGACCAGAAGGACTTCATACAGGCATGCCAGCAACAAAAGGAAGGCCAAGGAAAGTATGGACATACTGCTGAATGAAGAAGGGGACCTTGAGACAGAGCACTTAGAAAAAGGTCAAGGTACTCAATGACATTTTCATGTTGGTTTATATTTTAAGATTAGCCCTCAAGAGTTCTGAATCCCCAAGACCTGTGGGAAAGTCTTGAGGCTGGAAGACTTGCTTTTTGATGAAGGAGAATCAGATTAGGGAATGTGTAAGCAGGCTGATGTACATAAGTACCTGGGCTGATCAAAGTGCTGACGGAGCTGTCCAGTGTCACTCCATATTATCTTTCAATGGTTGTAGTGATCAGGCAAAGTTCCTGAGGACTGGAGTGGAAGGAAGCAAATACCACTTCTGTCCTCAGAACAGGCAAGGAGGAAGGTCTGAGGTAGTACAGGTTGGTCAGCCTCACCTTGATCCTTAAGAAGGTGATGGAGAAAACTATTCAGGACACCATTTCCAGACAGATAGAAGGACAAAATTGTGATTGGGAGTAGGCAGATGGAACATTTACATAAGGAAAATTGTACCTGAATACTCCAATAACCTTCTACAATCAGATGATTGGACTGGTTTTTGAGGGGAGGGCCATGGATGTTGTTTATCTTGACTTCAGCAATTGTTTCAGCACTGTCTCCTATGATATTATAATTGATATACTGGTGGAGTATGGACAAGGTAAATGGTCAGTGAGGTGGGGCTGAAAGCTGGCTGAACTGCTTGGCTGAAAGGGTTGTGGTCATTTGCACAATTTTCACTGCACTCTCTAAAATGTGGCTCTAGGTGTGATTACTTGAATTTATGTGTACTGACTTGCATTATCCTTGAAGTCAGGGTGAGGGCACTGTTAATGATATTCCCCGTCCTCTACATTTGTCCTGTAGCATTTGCATCTGTATTATGAATGGTAGAGTATATTTTATGCCCCATTTTACTATAGCCCTCTGTTGCACATTTGCAAGTGCAATATTCATTGCATTAAAACTGATTTGCTTCTATGAAATAATTCTCCTCCGGGATCATTTGTTATTTATATCCTGGGAGGTTATCTGATCTTCATCAATCTTCATTTTTTTCTTTTTTATCACAATGCCTTCCTAATTGCTAATTAGGTCCCATATTTCATGGCCCGAAGCATATCCTGAGCAGTTTTTCCTCTTGGTTCTTTAACGCAGATTGAAAACCACATTGTCTGTATTCCACTTCCTAGATCAATATTAATCTCTTATTCCTTCCCCAGTCAGTCACCTCCACCTGATGGGCTGTGGAAGATAACTTTTGTTCTTGTGAAAAATTCTCTTTTATTCCTCCTGGGAAGAGCTTTGCTTGTCCTGGCAGTGAAATCTGGAGAGGATCCCAATCTCATTTGCTTAATTGAAAGTGTAAGTCTGTATGAGTGAAAGGACATGTTTTTACTCAGAAATAGGTGGAGGATTAATTTTCAGAGTCTTCCACTGGAACATACTTTTCATAGACATAGGCTTGACAAAAAAACAAGAACTAAATCTCAGGGAGGAGCTGAAATGATGTTTGGAGAATCAAACATAATACAGTCATGCACCATCTGTGGTTACTAAGGGAACTAGCTTTGGGATCCTGTCAGCAGGATTCTTCAAAATCATCAAAGGAGACATCATTGGTGCCTGCAGTTTAAGCCACCTACTGCTGTAAAGATCAATTTATTGCTCCTTTTCACAGAGGTAGTCAATGTATTAGTTTTCTGAGAGTAAGAGAAGTATAATCAGAAAATCATCGCCTCTGCAAGGTGGCTGTGATGCCATCTGTCCCAGCTAGCAGCACCTACACTCCCATTGAAATATCAGTGTCTGAAGAGAGACAGCACTTGTTCTGCAAAGCTTTCACTCCTGAAACTATTCAAGTTGTGTGCATGACAGTGTAAAAGTTTGTGGATATGTGGTGTTAAAAAACGTCATTGGTGTGGTCTCCAACTATGAAGGTCATTGCTGATTTCCCCTGATCCCGTCTGCCTTAGAACTAAATATATGAGCTTCTGTATTTAAAATTCCATATGCTTAGTCTTTGAAAAGAATTAGTTGGGAATCTTGCTTTCTTTTTTTGCTAACTCTGCCTGTGTTAGCTAGCTGTGTTTAAAGTGTTTCTGCCTGTTTGCTGTTGCCTAGTCATCTATTCTGTTGTTTTAATTTCTATCACTCATTCATCTTCCCACAACCCTGTCTCTCTAACTTGCTCATCAAGAACTGACCATAATTCCACCTTTCCTCTCCAGTAGTCCCACTTTCTCTCTGTTCTACTTTCTGTTCACAACTTTTATTTTTCTAGTAGTCTTCTGATTTTTACTTCCTTTCCTTTCTTCTCTTTTCTATTAATGTATTTAGTACATGTCTTGATGGAGGTGATAGGAGAAAGTGAAGAATGGAATGAAAAGAGTACGAAGGGAAGGTGAGAAGAAGGGCTGTATAATTTTTCAGGCTAGTAACTGGACTGTAGAAACCTTAAGCAGATGTTTGTACTGACCAAATTTGAAAGCTGTTGCAATTCTAGGCAGGGGAAAAGGTGGCATGGAAACATGGATTGCTTTGGGGACCAGGACAGTGTGGTACAAAGCAAAATGCTTATTTTTGGTACAAGCCCTTAGGTGAAATTCCTTCTACTCATCAGACAATGAATAGTTTGAACTGAATATCCTCTCTCTTAAGAGAACTTAGAGGAACATCTTTAGTTATAATGGTGCAATTAATTTTTTATAAACCACTTACATAACCTGAAGATATCCTAGGATGAATTTCTAGTCTGCTGGTCAGGACAATAAGTGTACTCCTATGGGAAGCTACCCTTCCTGGTGTATTTTAATTGCCTTTCCTAAGTGAAGCAGTAATGATGAGCAATTCAGATGTCTAGCCACCCCCTCACCTTTTTCTCTTAACTTCTCTGATAGTGTTTAAAATTGTGTCCTGAAAGCAGTGACATCAGCAGTTCTCAAGCAGAGGAGTGATTAGCCCTGACTTTCCACTTCTATGTCAGTATTCAAACACCTGATCTATTGAAGAACTCTACCTCTGCTCTACCCCTGCTCTTCGGGCAAATACATGAAAATAACTGGTCTTGAAAAAGAATTTAGGATGATTTGACAAATTCTCCTCCAGAATTGAAAACTATGTATGAAAGAAAGATTTGTTCTGAAGTTTTGTGATTTCTGAAATCTACTATTTGGAAGCATAGGGGACGAATTTATAATAAAAAATTAAAGAAATCTAGAAAAAAGAATGAAACATAAATTGTACCTGGCCCACCCAGTATGTTCCACTCTTTAATTACTCACATCTATTTCTACTGTCTGTTCTTGACAGTAGTTCTTGGGTGGGAACTGAGATTTATCATCACTTAGTTTTAGTCAACATTTCTGCACTTGGACCATATACTAATGTTGGTAACAAATGCAGTTTGCTATGAGCCTGAAACTGTTCTAGGTTATACAAGTCTTACACAGAGTGCCTTTTCCCTCTGGTTCCTCTTGGTCTTCTTTTCCAAGCAGAGGGTGAGAAAGGATGGTTGGATGCTCTGAATTTCACTATTCAGTATTCCAGAGTGCCTTAAATGTTCCATAATGTCAGCTTTCAGCTTTCAGGTGTCTTTATCTAAACTGTTTATATATTTAGAGGTGGGGGATTGGCATTTTTTTTTTTTTCAAGCAGAGAGAAAGAATTGCAGCAAGAGGAATGAATTGCTGTTCAGCACAAGCTGTTACTAGGTGGGGCTCCTGGATGTGCTCCATGACAGACTGTTAGTGCACATAGCTTAAGCAATTTCTGCCACCCTCCACAACAAGAAGTGCTGTAGAGCTTGATGTTATTGTTTTGACAGAACATGTAGATGTTTACGAAATAACTGATCTCTCCATTGGCAGAGTGTGGTTAAGCATAACAAGCAATGAAATGGATGTTTATCTTTCAAGAAAACCTGCATAGCAGAACCTTTCCTGTTTCCTAGGCAGGACCTTAGAGGAGTTACATGAGACTTAGATTACGAGAGCTGAACAGCTATTTTCTGTGGTGACCCTATGATAGAAATTGCAGGTTCTGCAGAAGTAAAATTTTCCTTAGGGGAACACAAAATATGATGGTGGGATGCATTAGGATTCAGTTGGAGAGAAACCCTCTCGAGAGTTTGTTTGAGATACTGATTGTAGTTTTTCCAGACAGCATGCACAAGAGTGATGACATTAGGCAGGAATAAGGACCAAGAAAGATGAAAAAGAAATTGAAGAAGCTATTTTACAAGGCAAGGCTGAAAGCATGCCTTATTTATCATAGCTAAAACAAGATCAAGTTCTCTTTAAATGAGGATGGGAAAAATAACTATATCAACTAAGGACAATAATTGCTTTGGATAAATTTAAACTGGAAATGCTGTCACTCAGGCTTTGGAATGGATCTCTTAAAGAAATATTTAAAGGTATTAAAGAAGGTGACTACTGTAAGTCAGACTTTGATGTTAGCTATTAAACTACATGACCAAATGTTGTCTGTTGAGGGTCTCAAGCATACTCTGTTTAAAACAGACTGAGATCTCTCAGGAGCCAATATAGTTGAAATAGTTCATGAAAAAACGCCCAATAAACGGAAGAATAAAATATTTTGAACTCTGAAAATGACAACCTTAATGCATCACCACTTTTCAATCAAATGTTTTTTGAATGTGTTATCCAAAATTCTGTATTTGTGATCTATAAATACATAATTATTTATATATATTTATATGTATATATATTATGTATGTGTGTGTGTGTGT
>NW_008650900.1:43861-44137 GCF_000695815.1 Acanthisitta chloris | reverse complement strand
AGGTAACTGTTGCTGGTTAATTCGGCGGTTCTGGTTGGTAGTGTGACTGCTGCCTCTTCCACTGACGTTTATTTATTTCTTAATGGCATGTGCAGCTTTTATAAGAGGATAAAGGTATATGTGCTTTGGTATAGTCAGGGTGGAAGTTAAATGGCTGCAGTCCTAGGAGTGGACAGTGGGAATGTGCTGATTAAGGTATAACTGGTTAAAGTGACACAACTCGAGTTCAAGAAGCTCACGTGGAGGGAGAGGGGTGTCTCGCCAAAGACTGGTATC
>NW_008650900.1:28866-43813 GCF_000695815.1 Acanthisitta chloris | reverse complement strand
AGCAGGAAGCCAAGGAATGAACGGACTGATTCTGTCTCTTCCTCGGTCAGGAGTGTTTTCAGTCGAGGTGTACTAGAGGTTAATGTAGCACTTTTGCTGCTACATGTGCCTTCTGTGTTTGGAAACTTTGCTTGTCGCTGCTGTGCATCTGAGAAGTTTCCTAAGCAACTTTATCTTTTACAAAGCTGTTGTTGATGGTTTGCTTAAATATCTCCTAATTATCAGATACTCTGTTACATAATACCTTGTGGACGCTGATCAGAACTGCCTGTTTGCACTTTCTGTGGATAATCCTAGAGGAGAAATGTTAGTTTTTAGCTAAAATGTTATGTTAGTTTTTAGCTAAACTAGAAGAAGCTGCACAGTTTTCAGCTAAACTACTGCTTGCAGGTCAGTCGTTCAGGTTTACTTTAGCTTCAAATTTAAGCGCCAAGGGTGGTTGAAGATTGATTGTGGTAGATACCAGGTAGTCCATGCTGCAGTAGAACATGAAGTTAGCAACAATGCCTAAGTTACAGTCAGCATCTATGGATGATGGTCACTTCAACTAGAAGAAGCTGCACAGTTTTCAGCTAAACTACTGCTTGCAGGTCAGTCGTTCAGGTTTACTTTAGCTTCAAATTTAAGCGCCAAGGGTGGTTGAAGATTGATTGTGGTAGATACCAGGTAGTCCATGCTGCAGTAGAACATGAAGTTAGCAACAATGCCTAAGTTACAGTCAGCATCTATGGATGATGGTCACTTCTCCAGGTATCCAGAGAAACTGTGTAAAATAACACTTTTTTTTCATGTCAGGGTTTTTTTTATTTCTGTTGATTATTTTATTACCTGAAATTCCTTGTTCCCTATTTTATCCATAATTGCGTGATGGGGTGAGGGAAAGGCAAATCTTGAGAGCACTTTGCAGAAAAGCATGGTTTGATTCTCAAGTGAATATCTCATTGCAATTTCTCTTCTTACATGCAAATAACCTGAACAATGGTAAAATTTGTCATCCAGTTAGCTACTCATTAGTATCACTAAACAAAGGTGCAGTGGGCTGATGCATGGCTTAAAGGTGGAGAGGCTCCCGTATCAGTAACTCATCTTCCTTGAAAGGAAGAAAATCCCATGCTCTGCAAATGAGAGTTTGTTCTGCAGACCTCTAAGTTTGTTATGATTGTTTTCTGTTATTGTGAAGAAACCATATACAAGCAGAAATAGACTGGGTTTACAGGAGATGCCCGAGTCATCAGCATACCTTATTCAGAAGGGTGGTTCCTAGCATTGTTCATCAGATGTTTTCTTACTATCATACAGGAAGGATGTGTCAAACTTAAACAGCACTTGGAGATGTAGGTTTGTATTAATAAATGCCCTAACTGCAAGCAGCCCATTTCCCACTGAAGCTATATTTAGTTTATTGTGTAGTTAAAGCAGCTGCATCGGGTCAAAAGAAGTTATTTTTCTTCATCTCTACTGATCACCTTGACCTCTAGATAACACTTGTAATTTATGTCCGGAGCAAATAATTAATCATGTTATTGTCACAGCCCTTGTGTGCTTCCCTGGCATCATTAGGTGTCTGGAGGTTATAGGTAATGTTCATATAATGGGAAATTAAAAAAAGTGCTTTGTTGTTTTGTCCCATCTGTATTTCTGTCCAGTACAATCTCTTTTATTTTTGTCAGACATTTTGCTGCTGAAGAGCTAAGGCACGTGTGTTGCAGGATTCCCTGTACTCCAAGCCGTCCTGCACCATTGGTGCACACCTATGTCGATTTTCCTCCTGGAGGAAGACCTTCCCAGGCTGCCCCTTGTGCTGTGCAGACCCTTCCTTCCCTCACCAGTGTCTCTTACATTGTGGGTTCAACAACAGGGACTGGGGTGAATAGTGATTTTTTTCTAGTAATTGGAAGCAGTGATGTGGGGAGGTCAAATGTGTTTCAGTGTTGTCTCAGCTCTAGTAATCACTGTGATGGTCACCTTGGAACAGCAGGTTGAAAAAGCTACTTTTAAAGGGTGACACTTAGCTGGCCTATCAGCAGCCTGTGTTATCAAGTTCTGCTGCTTCTGTTGGTTGATACATGGATTTAAATGCTGTTTTATATATCTTTTGGTTTCCCACACCCACTATTATTTTAGACCTGTGATTCAGCAGTGCATTGGCAGTGTAATCTCAGGAATACTGGAATGAAGTTAGGTCTGTGGGTTCAGCTCAAATTTTTTTTTTTTTTTTAAAGAAGGATATTTACCACTTGAAGTAATGCATGGCTTAAAGCAAGGTCTGATACTAACTTCCTCTCCCTTGCTCTTTGTGGGGGTAGTAGGGAGAAAATTGTGCTAACTCGTCTGTATGCTTCTGCTTTGCTTGTCCCATGGCTTTGATGTCCTTATTATTGAAAGATTTATCTAATAATATGGCACTGACTGCTTTTCTTTCCTGAAATCACTAGCCACTAACTTATCAATACTGTTCATGCAGAAGATGATAAAATCATCCATCTCCAGCAATTAAAATAGGGATGTTGATGCAGTCCTGAATGGCAGGAGGTGATTGCAAAGTGCATGTACTGAGCACTTGGTAGACAAGGAAGTTATCTTGGGAGCCGAACCTTCCAAGGATTTAAAATCCAAGCCTTTAAAATCTGTGTCTTTTGATGGCTGAGTTCAGGGTTGCTTGACTGACCATTTTTCTGGTGGATCCAAGAGGCCCCAGGCTCCCACTCTCATCAAGTGGCCAGAGCCACTCTTGCCTGTGACCAGTGTGCAGGTGTCTGCCTGCATCTGAGTGATGCACTCTGGGTCATGTAGTGAGGATGGGTTACGTATCTCCCCACAAACGGGCTGCTGTTTGGACTGTGTGGCACATGGATTCCTTGCATGGTAGACTGGAGTATGGGGGGTTATACCTGTCAGTACTGGTACCAAAAGCTTTATTACCTCTTTTGGCCAGGATGAGCAGAATAGCCAGACTGGTTTACTCAGAATGTTTGCACTGATTTCTAAGTAATTTGCAAAAATTATTTGAAGTGCTGTGGAGTTACGCTTGTAAATATACACATCTTGTTCTGTATTTAAAAATAAAAAATATGAATAACAAGTTACTTGTAGTTGCACCTCCTACATAGATCCCTTTTGTATTTTCTGAAAGCTAGAGCAAGGTGCAAAGGGCAGTGATTCAGAGTAATTTTGAAAGCCCTTGTCAGGCTGGTCTGCTGAAAGCCTTCTGGATTTGTGATTGTTCTGATGGGTTTTTGGTATGAGGGGTTAGGGGTGTGTCCGGTTAGGTTTGCTTATTTTGGTGTGGCTTGTTTTCTTGTTTTCTTTTTTTTCTTGGGTATCTGTGCAATCCTGCAGAATCTTGGAGGGTTATTTTTTTTTTAAACTGGTACAATATGATATGAATCAGCAGCTTTCTGAAACCTTTAATAGCAGTTTAGAACCTGTTGTTTTCTAGAAAACCCTTCACAGAAGTTCAGGCATGATTTTGATTGTGGTAGCAGGAGTTTGCAACTGTAGTAATTATAGTAATTAGGATATGTCTGAAATAATGTCTTTGAATCTTTTGGTCTACACCTTGAAAGAAAAATTCTGCTTCAGAATATGAAAATTTAAGTTTACACATTTTCCTGATAACTTCTTGTAGTATTGTTTTAAAATATCTTGAGTAATTCCTTAAAAAAAACCCAAACAATATGTTTTTAACTTCTTGTAGTATTGTTTTAAAATATCTTGAGTAATTCCTTAAAAAAAACCCAAACAATATGTTTTTAGGATAACCCCATATTGACAGCTACTAGGAGCAGCAGTAGCTACAAAAGATGACAAAACCCATCAGCTTCTATGAAAGGGTCAAAAAGCAAATTACCCATGTCTCAAAGTAGAAAAATATTTTGTATTTTTAAAAGTGCTTTGTAAAGACAAGCGGGAGTATAATTGAACAGTTGCTTGTCTTGCACTCTTGTGCCTGAGAAGATATGTTAGAGCTCGAAGTAGCATCTCTTTAATTCTGTGAATTCAGTTGGTGTTCATGGACTTCTGTAACTGAAGGGGAATGAAGGGTAGAATTTCTGTTCTGTTTCTGGCTAAATCTTCTCTTCTTCCGAGCTGAATAACCTCCCTAAGTGTCAACAGTCCAATTATTCAGTCCATGAGGAACTGGAGCTCCATGGCTTCAGTGATGTGAATGGTGAGGTTGAGGGACATCCTGGATGCTGGGCCTAGTGCAGTGGCTGAATTGTTAAATCAACCTGACACTCCAGCCAACTTGGAGTCTGCCTTTACAGGCTGGGCTGAGGTCTCTGCAGAGCCATCTGGGAGGTGTCAAACCCTCACACATCACCTGTGCCAGGAATTGGTTGGGAAGCTGTATTGGTCACCCCCTTACAGCCATTGCTGGCAGTGCTGGTGATGGGATTATTGAGGTGCCAAGGAGTGCTTCTAGGGTTCCCTAATGTTTTATTGCTCTTCACTTTCTGTAGTGAAGCTACTGATTCGCAATTCCTCACTGGTCATCTGGCGAAAGCTGAGTCAAACATGACATTCCTGATATTCCCTAGCATAAAAAAATAAACAAAAAGCTAAAGAGCTGTGCCTTTGCTTGCATGTTTTCATGTAGGAATAAATTCCTTTAGAGACCTGATTTTTTGATTTAGTTCAGGTGGGGTTTTTTTAATTACTGACTTTCTGGACCTACTACAGAACAGAGTTCTTAAAAATCTGAGAGGAGGGGTGTGTGTTACAAGGACCAGGACTGAGACACAAAAGTCTTTTGTGTTTTCTCTGAGTAGAAAAGCCACAGGTGTGGGAGCAGCTTTTCTGGGAAACGAAAGTATCCTGGGTGCTTTCACTTTCTAGTTCTCTTGTGATAACTAGTGTGATTAATTTCATGTGGGTAAAGGTTGCATTTAGTTACAGTGAAGGTTTGTTTGTGTGGTTTTTGTTGTTGGGTTTTTTTGCGTGTGTAGTTGTGGAGGTTTTCTTGTTAGTTTGGGTTGGGTTTTTTTGGGTGGCAATGTTAAACTTCCCATCAAACCCCAGGGACTAAGTTACCAACGTGATGGTCTTCAGTCAGCAGGTAGACAGCTGTAATCGGAGAGAATTCAGCTCCTCACCAGAGGCCCATTGACTCCTGTCTGGGGGTAGCAGTGTAGCATCACAATGCAAATCACAAGCTAGAGTATTAGATGAATAATGTAGGAGAGGCTGTTGTGACAATGTATTTCAAAAGGATTTTATGAATTCAGCGTAGAATTCAGTCTTTTCTTCCTATTAGGAAATAAAGACAGCTTCTCTTAGCTGATGATTACACTTTATGAGTTGGGGTGCTGTTAGAGAAGTCAACATGTGCCAAGAGGAGAAAATACTTGAGTGGAGTTAATGTGGGTTCAGTTTCACTACTTCAGTGAAACTAATCTAACTCTTGCCTGACTTCTGCCAGAGAGCTGAGTGTGTGACAGGTGAGGTGGAAACTTCCTCCATTCACTTCAGGACTGTGATAATGTCCAAAGTTCTGGTCAGTGGGTTATGAAGCATAATTAATAGGGCAAAAGCTGATATTGTGAATCACAGTAGTTAGTTGTGTGTAAAACCATGTCAAGTTGAAAGTTTTCTATAAGCTCTTCATCTTTTTTATTATTTAAAAAAGAAAAAAAATATGGTGACAAAGCAATCCAAAGCAGTGAGGCTGAAGTACAGGGGAGGTGGTGAGATGCTTTACTGCAGAGCAGGGGCATACCTTGCATGATGGTACAAACTCAGGCTTCGTGTTAAGTAAAAGGATATACTTTTTTCTGCATCAGGTTGCCAAATGGCATTCTTGCTGTTTTTTTGTGAACGCACGTAGCTTTTAATTGGGAAACACAGTGTGTTCTGAACAGCACGTCATATTTTTTCTTGTTACTGTACTATAATGTTGTGCTGAATATAAATGTGATCATAAGCTGTAGTGTGCCAACATAGCTTGGCCAAACTTGCAGGTAGAATGGAGAGCAGCTGTAGTGTGTGCCACAGTTCAGTACAGTCACCGTCTAAAATGTTGCTTTCTTCCAGCATTAAAATTTGTGCACTCTCATAGTATTGCAGGTTTTAGATCTCTTTATCACTAGATTCTGTAGCACTTAAAAATTTTTGGTTGACTAAGAGCTCTACAGACCATTAATGGAAAATTTTCATGAAACTTCTTTTTGGGTGATCCTGTCCATACCAGCTTTGGGCTCTATGTTACCATCCCAGTTTTCAGAAATGAATAAAGGGAATGTAAGTCTATCTCTTGGTCTGCAGCAGGCTACACCTCCCTGCCTGAATATTTGGGGTGAGCACACTGCTGTGTGCTCTGGAGTTGCTGTGGGGGTGTGCTGCCTTCTGGTAGGGCTGTATCTTCTGGTAGAGTGGTGGTTTTAACATGGAACTATGCAGAAGTTTGCCTGGTGAATGTGGTGCAGAATCTGTGGTTATAGGCTTTAATGTGAATGAAGTATTAAGCAACATTTTGAGTCAATGTTGAGTTTCTTGTGAAATGCTCTGAAGGAAGAACTGGGTCCGAAGATGGTGTAAAGGACAGACTGACACACAATGTCGTGAGCTGGACACTCTGACTTCAGTAGTCTGTGGCAGGCTTTGTGAGTTTTTGTCTGTTTTATTATGGACTGGTTTTCTCATGTATTTAGTAACATCATTCATTCTAAGCAATTTAAAAGTCACAATGAAAATATTTAATCTATTTGGACATGGACTCTTGCAATTTAAGAAGGCACTGATGTTTTTCAGTTGGGTTTTGTAGGTTTCATTCATTTGGAAATGTCATTAGTTTTTCTTTGCCATAAAGGATGAAATTTAGAAGTGTGTTGAAAGCCATCAGCATGAGAGTTTTCCTGAAATCTGATGTTACCTGATGATGGGACTTTACCAGAAATAGCACTGTTGTAAGTGGTAGCAACTCTGAGTGTCCACAGTTTTAAGGTGGCTCTCTGAAGTAAGGATGTTGGAGACATGAAATCGAAAGAACATGTGATGTGGGGCAGCTTGAAGGCTGGAGTGCAACTAGATTAATTTTGAAAACATTGCCTGACATAAATAAGTGCTTTACATACGCAAATCTAAGGCAGCAGAAGTATTGGTATGCAGATTCTAATGTACTTTATTTTGAGATGCACAGCTTTGACTTGATGCCTTTGTTTATTGCTGGTCTCAGAATTATTTTAAATGCTGGATTCTTGCTGAAAAAAATTACAACCTGCACAGCATTTCTTTTAAAATGTTTCTGTTATCAACTAATTGGCAACAGTCGGGCTTATCAAAAGTTTAGTTACCAAGCAAATGCAGATTGTGCTTAAAATATCCTTGGCTAAAGCATTTTTAGCAATCAGGTGAAAGCATATTTTTAAGCTTTTCAGTAAGCACATGTAGACAGAATAATATATTTAATAAAAGCTTGTCAGAGAGGCATTAGTGTTTTCAAGGCATGATCCGTAGCTATTCAAATTTAATTGACCTTTGTATCTTACTGTGGTCTAGGTAGAATTCGTGGAGATGAATGTATGTTGTAATATGGGATTATATCCCTCTGTGACTTTTTCCTCCCAGTTGTCGTGTCATCATTTCACTGGTGGTGTACCCCAGAAACCAGGGGACTCCCTTTAAAGCAGGATATTCACTTGATATTAGGGTCTGAGTCTGAGATGTAAACCTTCTGGTTTGTGAATTGCATAGCTATATTTAATGCTGTCTATTATTCTTGGTGAATTGTAAATGCTAGGCTTGAATTCACATGCTGTGTGATAGCTGTCCTTCTCACAGCTGTCTGACTCCAAGGAAGTCAGATACCTGTGCTGGAAATGTCTATTCTTATTCTCAAACCACAAATGACTCTTTCTGAATTTCAATGACATTTCAGTTAAAACAAAAAAATAATTTTGAGAAGCTGAATTTAGCTGTGTTTTTATTGGGATTAAGCCAGGAAAGAAAAAGAAGTGCCACATGTAAGTTGAAAACAGGACTCATTTACATTCAGGTGTGTGCCTTGGGAGTGCTTTAAAGTAAGCAGCTGGAAAAGGTGATGTGTGCATAGGCACGTTTCAGAGGAGGAGAAGGCAAGAACAGACTCCTACTCCACTTTCCTTTTGTGTTGAATTTAATTTTACTCTTCTGAAAGTTAGTTACTTTGAAAAAGAAATTTCTCCTGGGACCACAGCTGTTGGAAAAGTACTTCCCCCCCATCTTCCAAAGCGCACAAGTATAAATGGTCTGGTTAGAGGACTGACTACTGTATGCCAGAATTCTTATTTTATGACTGAGAAAGCATTTCTGTATTCTTCAGATTTTAACTTTTGCTTGTTTTGGTGTAGAATCATGGGAAAGTATACATGAGAGCTTTTTAAGCCTGTAAATCTGTTAGGTGTTTTTTAAGAGCTTTATAGACAGCTTGTACAGTGGTTTCCTTTCTTATTTTTACCTATTTTCCCATTTGTCAGCTTCTTTTCTTCAATTTCTGCTTGTGTCTCTTACGTAATTTCTCACCTGTTTGTGGACCATATTCTTTTCATTTGCAGACTTTCCCACTACTGTTTTCTTTCCTTACATTAGAACCTTTTAATTAATTTGTGATCGTAATTGGCAGGTGGTTTCTAATTCCAGCTTCTAAACTTATAACTTTTTCTTAATGAGGTACAAGAATTAAGTCTTCTCTTTCTCTCTGTATTCTGTTACTAGCTTGGAAAATAAAAAATAGCCAACGGTTTACTGGCAGCTTTTAAAAATTCGCTCTAGTCTTGCATGTGTTTTATGGGACTTGGTGCTGAAAGCCACAGAACTGCTCTGGTGACAACCCGGGCTAGACCACAGGTGTCCCCTTGCCTGAAGCTGACTGAGCTGCCTTTTCGGTAGAGTCTGCTGGTCTATTGGGGAACCTCTGGATTTATTAAAGGTAAAGAAAGTCAGATTTCCCCATCATAACCTGTTCTAGCTCTTGCTGACTTGGTGTGTTGACTTGAATCTTTTTAAAGACTGGTAAATGTGCCACCAACTTGCTAGTGCTAAGTGTGTGTTTGTGTGCAGTGCACAGACTCTCCTGTGTTGTTAGAGGCCACAGAAGGTGCCAAAGGCTCTGTCACTTCCTCACCTTACTGAGTAGAAAAGAGTTGAAGATTTTGCTATCAGAGTTTATCATCTCTGCCCTTTGATGGGGAATGTCTTGGCATAATGCCAACATAAGGGCAGCACAGAATTTAACTTTTAATGTTTCATTTTTCAAAAATGTGAACTCTTTTGAGGACTATTTCGTACCCCTTTTACTCAATTCAGCCTGTGAAGTTTGGGCTAGGTATGTCTTGATGGCAGAAGGTCATTCTTGGTGAAGTTGCCACACCACACTGAGACAGGGAAGACTGACAGGGCTAAATTATAGCAAACAGTGGTTATAAACCAAGGTTGTCGTAAGTTTCTTGAGACCATGTCCTAATGTATTAGGATATAACACGTTCTGCTTTCTGTGGGAGCTGAGGCAAATGTGTGTTTCAGTATAAGGTAATTCAAAGTCTATTTAAAAAAATCCAAAAGATTCTAAGCATAGGCTTTTTATTTCTCTCCTTGAAAGAAATTGGCTTAGAAAACTCAGTTACCCCTCTGTGGAGTGCAGTGCTGAATTGGCTGTTTCTTTAATTGTGAGGTAGTACAATTGCATGCTGATCCCTGATACATATCTCACCACATCTTTAAATCCTGTAGTGTCTCTGTGTTTGAGGTTCATTTTAATTCTGATGTCATCTGTGTCCATGGAGGTTATTGCCTAATGGAAGCAAAAGCTGCTCGCTGACCTTCACAGGCTGGCAGTCCATGGTGTGGCAGTGGCCTTTCCGCAGGGACACAGCATGTGCCAGTGCCTTCCTGGCACTTGACCCAGGAAAGAATATCTCACCTGAGAAGCTGGAACTGCTGGCAGAAGCCTGTCACCTTGCAGGCAACCTGTTAAACACTGCCCCAGATTTTAGGTGGCTTCATGTTATCCATAGTCTTGTTCTTCTGTGGAGTTGTGTCCCATGTCCGTCCCTGTGCATCTCCCTCCCCTCCCTCAGCTAACAATTTGTCACTTCACACAATTTCTTTTTAAATGATTAGTGATGGGTGGGATAAGCTGTCAAATAGTTTGACTGAATGCTGCCAATAATGCTGCATGACTTTTCTGGTGGAATTTCATCTCGTAATGGACCTTGGATAAGCAGTCAGGGTAGAGGTGATCCGTTGAGGCTGTGGGACGAATTCATCTCTGGAAGACCTCACTGCAGTGGAGTGGAGGTGCTCCCCCTCTGCTCTTCTGCCTCAGCCCCCTGTGTTGTCTCATCTAACTTCCTTTGGCCTGAGAAGTGGGTAACAGCAGGCAGTGTGATCAGGAGCTACACACTGGCTGGCTCAACTGCTAGGAATCCTGGGGGTGCTGCTGAGGGGTTTGGGGATCCCCAGGGTCAGGCCAAGCTGCTGGAGGTGGCCTTGGGCTGTCAGGGTTGTTGCTTTTGAGAGACATGAGGGCAGATGTGCACACTCTGATCACAAGGCCTATTTCTTTAGGAAATCATGTGAATAATTTTTTTTAATTGGACAACACGAAAATCTGTTATTGAAAGGCATTCTGTTAGGGTTGGTTGGTTGTGATTTTTTTTCCTTCCTATTCAAAACAGGCAGCTGAGCTCTTTGCCCAGATATGTCCCTTCTATTGAATACAGTGGACTCTTTGTAATACAGACCTGTCTATAAAAAGTGGAATTTAGCTTTCATTGAAGATTTCCAATGTACTGTTACGGATTTTGTGTGGAAAATTGTTTGTGAAATCCGCCTGTATCACTTAACTAGGGCATGTAGCAGAGTTGTTTGAGGTGAAGTGGGATCTTGGATCTTTGTGCCGTTAACAGTAGCACTAAAGGAAATCTTCCTGAATGTGTGCACCTAACCCGGGTAGCCAAGAACAGTGTACAGCATCTGAGCCTGTGCAGGAGTGAGCCTGAGTGAGTATGTTCATTTGCATGGAGTGCAGCCTTGGCCATGGAGGCACACCAGGAGCACCAGATCCCTGTCACTCTGAATTTTAAATTAATCTCCTGTTGGAGTAAGTTTTCTGCAGTAGTGGCCTAAGTAGGATGAGGACTGCAGGAGGATTTTCTGCCCCTCACTCTCTTACTGTATAAAGGCAGTATTAAAATAATGGCAGAGAAGCAGCTAATTCTCATGGAGCTTCACAGGAGTTTAATCCAGTGGAAATAGGTGCAGCCTTTGTCTTGGCCTGGCCCTTGTCCCACCCAGGCTCTTATTGAATGCTCACTCTTAATGAATGCCAAGAGTGACTCTGATGGTTTTTTGAAAGCCTGGGCTGACTTGCCAAAAGTTCAGGCAAGTGGTGGTGCTCGCCCAAAAGGAGGAGTGGCTCATGGCCAGGGCGGGTGGCATCTGGCAACACCCACCTGGACTGGCCACCACGGGCAGGAACTACAGCTTGGGAAGAACAGGTGACTTGTCAGAAGCAGTTTGTGATCTGACTGCCCCTTTCAGCTTTATTGTTTGCATGTGTTGCAGAGGCTGGGATCCCACTGATCTGAGGACACTTGGAATTTCCAGAGTTGGTTTGTTTGCCCCTGGAGTTGTCCTTGTTACCATAATGGTAGAGCAAGGAGAGTGGAGGGGCTAGCTTGATGTTGTTTCTTTGGGAGCTCAGCTGTATTGTGCAGAGCAGGGTGAGGCTGTCAGGATGGCTGCTTGGAGAAAAACAACCCCATAAATAAGCTAAACATTTGAGTGGGCTAGTGGGACTGCTCTCTTGAGTTGAGAGGCCTTAGCCTCACAGTGACAGATCGTAAATGGGTGATGAAAGGACTGTGAAGAGCCTCAAACGTGAACCAGAATAACTTGTGTTTGGCGTGATGGGTTGAACTGTGGTTGGGATGTAAAGGAAAATACCTCCAAGAGTCAAGTTAAAATGTGGATCTTGTAACAGCATTGTTTTAGACATCAGAAAGACAAGATTGGATGTTTTTAATACTGGCTACAGTAAAGTTATACCTGGGGCAATAGCCTTTCATGTGAGGAGACAGCTTGTGTCTTGGTGGTACTACCTGGGCAGACACTGAAATGTAATGTTTAGGCATGATGGTAAATGTCTGTGAACAGAAGAAAAAAATTAAGAAGGAAACTGTTACAGCGGTAAGTAGGCAGGAGTGACTGGAAAAATCATAGGATCATAGATGAAAATATAAAATCATAGAATGGCCTGGGTTGGAAGGGACCATAAAGATCATCTAGACCTTCCTGTTGCCACCAGTAACTCCAGTCACTCAGCAGATTGGAGTTGGAGCTGAGGTATTTTTGCTAATTACTGTCACAGACATTTGAGTATCTAAGAATCAAAAACAGTTTTTGTGAAGCAAGTTTTCCTGTGGCTATCCCAGTGAATACACCCTGAAGTTTAACTTGCATGTACTTAATTGAACCTAAAGATCTCATTGGGTTTACTGGAGTTAATTGCTTCAGAGCTGCTGTCTTTACTATCAGGAAGCTCCCTGTTGTGCCAAGCAGGGTGTGAGAAATCATGATGGTGGCTTAAAAAACATAGGCATTAAAATTCTCAATTTTACATTTCTGACACCTTTTATGTTTTCAGTAAGTAGAAAGGCTGCTATCCTTTCTTAATTATCATCCTGTCACTGAAGTTCATTTAGGAGTAGCTATCAGCAAGAGCTAGGAACGTGGAACTAAGTAATTCTTCACATGCTGCTTCACTGAAGCAAGAGTGTTCATAAATCAATTCATAGCCTAATTTGAGGATTTCCCCCTGTGAACTGTCAGGTTTCCTGCTCACTGCGAGACTATTCCCCACACAGGTGTTGATTTGGCTGACATTTAACTTCTGATTTTTTTTTTGTTTTTTTTTTTTTTTTTTTTTTTTTTTGGTAAATGTATATAACTGTCTAAGGTGGGTTTGCCTTATGTTTAGTGTCAGAGAATACAAACCTGACTCCTCTGGCCTCTCTTTAAAATCTCATTTCAAAAAAAGTTTAAATATTAGCTTGAATAAAGATAAATTTAAGGGTTATATATTGAGAGTAAATGAGACTTTTTTTGTGTCATGTGTTAGGTTCAGAATAGTGAGTGTTTACATGAATGCGTGATCTTGTGTGGAGTCCTTAATATCAAATATTGAAATTCATTGAAAAATCACTTGTTAAAGCATTTTCAGTTGAAATAGTACAGCTTTGTTGTTGTTCATGGAAAGCATAAGAATGTGGTGAGGGTATTCCTAGTGTTGTCTTGGGATGAATGTAAGTTATGTAGGCTATGATTAAATGGAATCCTCTGTTTAATTTTTGCAGGAAGGCTGTATGCACCTAGGTAATGCATTCAAGCCTTTTCCACCTTAAACTTTTATTTGGGCTAGGCTGTGGTTGGCTGAAAGTTCCTACCATACTGTGTGTCCTTTTTCCTCCTTGAAGTAAGTTTTGACTTTCACTGCAGTTGCACTTCGTACAAGCTGCTGCTGTAATTGGCAGATTTTGGCAGCCTGTACAGTGCAGTCCCAGACTGAAAATCTGCTCTCTGTGCATGTCCTTTGCTCTCCACAGGTGATTTTTGTCCAAGCCAAAGCTGAGGTGCATTTTGTTTGTGTGTGTATAAAAATACATCTTTACCTACTTCTTAGAGGATACAATGTCATGTAAGAGGGTTCTCTTTTCATAAGTGAACAAAAGGAAACCCAGTTAGCAGGTACTGGACAAGGGAACCTAATTCCTTTGTGCTTTAGGAGGTACTGGAAGAATGAACACCTTACAGCCAGTGCAGATGTTTAACCTGGTCTTTGCACTAGCAAAATACTGCTTTAAAATATATATGTATACATATACCCACTTTATAATTTATGTATTTTAATATATGTTTGTTTTGCACATGCAAAGAGAAAAATCTTGGGGACAGAGCTGTGAAGGGCAAAGGCATGCAACAAAGACACTGAGTAAAGCTTTCAGGAATTGACTGCCTATTTTCTCTGTGTTTCAGCTTAATATCTTCATGGAAGGAGTTAGTTTTTATTTGCCTATTTGGAACTTGACCAACAGCTTATTTAGAAGATGGCTAATGTATCTGTGTTGCTAGAAGCCATAATGCTCAGCAGTGTCTGTGGGCCTTTTAACTATTCCTGGGAGATATGATTAATGTGGCAGAAAATGACATTCACAGTAGTAATTGAGGGTCTTTAGAATGCTTGTCCTTTGTACATTAACTATTTTTGTTTGTTTGTTGCAGAAACTTAAACCCTTTTTACAGAGGATTACATTCCTCTAAGCTCTGTGTTCTTCTCATTACAGCAGCATCATATGAGGAAAACAGCTTATTAGCCACTTGTATGCAAGCAATATCATTAGCAGGTTCTCTGCAGCTTAGGCTATACTAGAATTGTCTTGAATATAAAATGTTTTGTGCAATGTCACTCCAGTTTTCCTCCAACAAATAGCTCTTCTAAATTGGTGTTGCACCAGAAGGTAAAGTAAGCAGGTTTTGTGTGGAGATGCTGAGTTGAGATGCTGATTTTGGCATTTGCATTTTCTCCCTTGTTTTCTGTGTGTATGATACAAGTATTCATCCCTTGAGAATCACAGGATCATAGAATGGCTTGGGTTGAAAGGGATCTTAAAGATCATCTTGTTCCAGTTCCTGTGCCATGAGTAGGGATACCTTCCACTGAACCAGGTTGCTCAGAGTTCCATCCTGCCTGGCCCCGAACACTGCCCAGGATAGGGCAGCTGCAACTTCTCTGGGAAACCTGTTCCAGTGCCTCACCACCCTCACAGTATTTTTCCCCAATCTCTAATCTAAACCCATTCTCTCTCAGTGCTAAGCCATTCCCCTTTGTCCTGTCACTACATGCCTTTGCAAAAAGTCCCTCTTCAGCTCTCTTGTAGGCTCCCTTCAGGCGGTGGAAGACCACAGTCAGGTC